>NW_020455506.1:41600-217997 GCF_003342845.1 Nothoprocta perdicaria
TGTCCTGTGTAAAAGGTGTAGATTTTAGTAAGACTTGGTGTGTTAGACATTCTGCTATAAAATATCTAGAAAAGTCAAACGTGATGTGGGAGTTGGCCAAGTGTTGGGACTTCGCTCTACCCTCAAACAACTCCCACGTAACTCACCTGCCAACGGTCATGGCGCTGCCGTTGGGCAGAGAACCTTCCAGAAGGGCAGGCTGGGCCAGCCCACCACGGCAGCAGCCAATGGCAAGGCGCCGCGGCGCTCCCGACCAATCAGAAGCATTCATTGGAGAATGCGCTCATGAGCCTCTGCTCATACTGTGATCGCGTAGGGACTACCGCAAGGCCATGAGAACTGCTATCTAATTACATTAAGATTTAATTAAGAATAAATTTCCAGCTTATGATTAAAGAACTGGCATCTTAAGCCTGCCAGATCCCAAAGAATCTTCCAGTAACTGCAGGCTTGAGACATTGTAGCTGGAGGTTTGCTGCAGAGTAACTCAAGTTGACCACAAACCAACTTTCACTTAAAGGAAACAGTCCAGGGTCTTCAACCACAAGGCAGCCCCTATTTTAAGTCTATAAATAGTGAGAGATCTTGAAAACTCTGGCTGACTAGAACTCTGCCACGCAAGCTGACAGTACGCCAGACAGGTTGCCACTTGAAACTGTGTTTTGGTAGAAATATATAGAAACTGACAGGTCTGCTTGAAGTATTTCACTTTTGATGAACTAGCATCTGCATACCAGAGAATGGCCCTTCATTGGATGTTGACTTATTTTAAGTTGAAAATGCCATTTGGAGGCAGAAAGAGAAGCATCTGTTAGGCAACATGTTCATAAAATGAATTAAAAAAAAAAAAAAAAAAAGTGAAAGGTAATCTTGAACAAAGAAAAAAGAAAAACAGCATTTTGAGTTCATAAAGCAAAGAGACAATCTGCTTCCAGACTCTATTATTCTTCCATTAGACAGCCTTAGTTTGTTGTTTCCTTTCCTTACCTTTTGTATTGTTTCACAAAAACCCTGAGGAGTTATTCCTAGCAAGTCTAAATTCAGTGTCAATTTTCTCTTGACAGACAAGAAGTGAAAGGAGGCAAGGACAAAAGCTGATTGACATTTAAGTTGTATTTGCAATATTGCATTACAAGAAATGGAGGGGGAAAAAAGGGTAAGGAAAAGCCAGAACAAGAATTACCATAGTGAATACACAGTAAGTTTAGAAAATACCGCAGCACATATGCCCTAATTGCCATTATACAGTAGCATTCAAAATGAAGAGTGAGTGACATGAAGTAGGACAAGTCAAGAAAAAAAATCTAGTGAAAGAAAAAAGATCATTCAGCCGAGGAAAATAAATCTCACCTCTGAAAATTTGTTTTCTTGAATCTTCCCAAATACAGGGTACAATTCACAATCTAAGTAAGACCAAGACCATACAAAGGAATCTCACATTCCAGATTTATCTTTTATTTTCCTTTGCTCTTCTTAATCTCACAGGGTTATATTTTTCAAAGACTATTCTCTAATATGTGCTTGCATTTTGGTGCAAACCAGCTGTGTTTGCTAGATATATATATATATATATAATGATTATAATGAAAATAAATTGGTTATTTATATGCTGAAATGTAATTCTCTAGCATAGAATCTTAAATATAAATCTCTCTTAAAAAAAACAACAGCAACAGAATGAAATACCTAAGCTGAAAGCAGCCTTCTACAGTAGGGAAAACAGAGAATATGCATGAACATGGTAGGATTGCATCAGTGAGAGGTATTCTCAGGAACGCTTAGCTTGCCTCACAGTCATATAATTGTTTTTTTCCATAATTTTTAAATGAGTGGGTGAACTTAAAAACCTGTTAGATATGTAAGCAGGCTAATTATTCTCTTTGTTGTTCACTAGACAAAAAATTAAGCCAATTTTAGAACACAATAAGCAAAATTATCTCTTTTAGCTTTCATTTTTATATCAAGATAACCTGATACAATAGCAGATTTTTTTTTTCTTTTTCTTCTCTATGTTTTAATCAAGCATATGTACTACACTATGACACATACAGGATAAGGTGTGGCCAGTAAAAACATGGTAATCTGAAAAACTTTTACAGTTTAATACTCTATATGTGTATGACTGTGACGAATATATTTTTTTACAGATGCATGGTTTCTTAAGGTCTCTAACAATACGCATTTATTGACAAGACAAATTAAACTTATTTGAAAATTTTGAAATCAAAACAAACTTCGAAACAACTTTTAAAAACTCATTTATCTGTTTTCAGTAGAAGTCCAAAATGTCAAAGTAATGCCATGGATTAACGCCATGGTTTTTTTTTTTTTTTTTTCAGACGTTTTTCTGTGCGACAAGGTTTTCTCTTTATTTTCTTAAGTAGATCCAGAAACTACTCTTTGCACATTATTTATATAAATACATATATAAAACATTACGAGGAATACATCTTGTCTTTTGCATGTTGCTTTATCTCTAACTCTTATAGCACAGTAATATATATATACACACAACTACGGTATCTAATTTCATTTCTTATGGAGGCTGACATTACAATTTGCTCCGTGTTGCATAAAAGCCTGCAAATGCTTTAAGATCAAAGGGAACACAGAAGAAAACTGTGTCCAGAGACCAGTACGCTCAGCAATAATTTATTCTTGAGACAGAACAAGAAACAATTCCTAAGCTGTACACAAAACTGAAAACAAATTCTATAATCATTATTTCCCAGTGTTTTGGGAAAGGACATTATGGCATTCCTCTGGCCAATAATATATTCTTACTAAGAAGGACAGAATAACCTTAATGATCTGAAACTCGTTTATCTGTTAGACATAAGATCCAGTCACATAAATGAATTGTGGATAAACCAGGGTCACTGAGCAAAAGATCCTGCAGAGTCTATAAGCTCCACAGGACAGAAACTCTCTCCTGCCGAGCCTTTCTTCTAAGAAACAACTAAACTCTGCAGGCTCGAACATTTCTGTACACAATATTTTAAACATAAAAAGAAATGTATTGAAGTAAGCCCTGATAGAGACAGCAAACTTAGAGATAACTGTATGTTTTATTACAGTTTTCCAGTTACATGTGTTTTCTTTGTTCTTTTTTTTTTAATTGTGGCATTGCTAGTTCGTTTCTCAATTTCATTTCAGATTGTTTTAATTCTGCCTTTTTTTTAGTACTTGAGAAAATCTCAATTATAGTAGACTAAGGGCTAGAATAAACTTTATTATGCAATGCTTTACTGCAAGAGCAATGCTTTACTGTAAAAAAGAGGCAAAAATCAGTTACAGATTTAGCCTCTTTATTTGATATTTACTTCTCTGTATGTTTATTAATTTGTTTACAGGAGAGAGTAAAAAAAAAGGACACCTATGACAAGAAATACTACAGTAGTCTCTGTAAATGAATGACAATTCAAAGTAAAATAATCAGTGTAGTCCATTAGTATATAATAAAAATTGTTCTAACCTAATAAGAACTCTTTACATATAATTTTAAAGTACTTAGTTTTTAGTGAAAATAAAAGAATTTTCCTGCAGGGGATATCTGAAGGTAGATCCATCTACTATTCTAATACCCTGTAATAACCAAGATAAGTGAGATTTAACAACTCCGCAGGACTATAGTTTATATCCTGCTTGGAAATTATAAAGTACAGCAGCAGTCAGCCCTCTTCTTTTCCTGTGGTTCCTGTGAAAGAGTTGTATATTTATTACATACTGAGCCTTTTTACCCCAACACAATATATTCTGATATTGTTTATGATACCTTTTAAGAACTCATGTGCATTGAAAACATAAGGGATAATTTTCTATAGATTTAAATCAGAAATCACACAAGGAAAGTAAGGAGAAATAATTAAGAATGTTTCACACATGCACAGATTAATTACATTTGTCTTTAGATAGAAAATACTTCAAGTAGAAACTGGAAAATTTCAAGCATCTCTTTAATCAAACTTTGGCAAAATCTACCATCGTCACTGACCCTTTAATACCTATCAGGAGAAGAAAAACTCCGGCAAACGCGCTAGTTCTAATATGCTGACTTTTTAAAATGAATTATACTTGTGTATCACATAAGAAGCTACAGTAATCTGGGAATTCTAGCCCTGCCTGGGACAACCCTTGTGCCAGGCTCTCCAACTCCTGGTTTTGAGGGAGCACAGGAAGCAGGGATGGCTTTGCCCCTGTTCACACTAGTCCCCTTCTAGTTGTCAAGTCTAATGGTTTATACAGCCTGTCGCCTTCCTCCCATCCTGCTGAGTGAGGGACGCGTACCTCAGCTCTCTCCTGCATCACTTGACGACTCAGGGAGCACGAAATGCCAAAGGAAATGTGGCACTTCCAATGGGAAGGTGACATGGCACTGTGTCTGAGAAAAAGCTAGCAACGACAAGTAAGAGGAAGGAGTGGGATGGTCAGAAAGAACAGAAATTTAGTCGCAGGCAAGGGACTACATCTCGACTGTGAATTGGCAGTCCCAAACACATTTAGAAGAGCTGGCAGCACTGATTATTATCACACAGACAAGTAAATTGAGACCACTATCCCTCCTTTTAAACCAACTGTAACTTTTTGGTCAATAATCATTACAAGATTAAAATCCCAATTACAATGGGATTTTAAATACTGACAAAGCTACATATTGACAGAAAACATGACTTTTATAAATGTGGAGTTCTCATATCATGTGAGAGGAAAGCTAAAAAACTGAATTAATGTCTTAATGCATGGAACTCAACATAATGTTTATGCTACCTACTTAAAAATAGCAAGATGAAAAAGCTTCATCTTTCCTAAAAATAGCAACAACTACAACGATGAACTACAAAACCCTGGGTCCTGAAACAATATAAACCCTGCTCAGCATCAGCTGACAAACTGGGATGAAATCAATGGCAGTTTTACTGTTTGCTATTATTTCAGTCCTTTTGTATAGTAGTTCTTTTCTAAATTAATACTTGAATTTACTTAAAAAATAATAAGTAGCACAGTATTTATAACAGCAGCACATAGCAGTATGAAGAGAATTGCCCACACTCTTCTGATTAGGGCTGCATACTGCAGTCACTTAACTAGTAACAAGTAATCCCATTATGGCAGAGTTACCAAGTTCATAAATGTGGCTTCCCAGTGAACAGCAGCCTTGTAATCAACATCAGGCTCTGCTGCTGGCTCTCAACCACTGCTAGAAGGAAATGTTCACTTTACGTCTTAGTGCTTACTGCAGGTCACTCTGGACGGGCACTGTCCCGACATTAGCAACTGATGAACAGTCTGGGTGCTATGCTGGTGCTAGTGCTCAGTGCAACAGTGTCGAGCCCTCGGGACAACAGGGCAGGGTTTCAAACGCCGTGTGCTCTATCGTCTCAGGCAGAAACTCAGGACAGTGCTCACAGTCTGTTCCAGTGCTGTCCAGTGCTGCTGGACTCTAGACCATAAATGACCTTGACTGCTGAAGCTGAAGACAAAGTGTATAAGGTAAAGATGTGGAAATAAAAAAAAAAATAATAAAATTAAAAAAAAAAAAAAAAACAAGGTAAAATAGGACTTGCTGAGTTTGTCACATTCAGGTCAGTGATAGACTGGGCATTGTTTTGCAGATAACAGTGTATAAGCAGACCAATCTACGACAAGCCTTCTTAATGCATTTGGCCTGTGAGTTTATTTAGAAGTTGCTAAAATTATAAACTGCATATAGAAAAAAAAATCTCATCTGTACAATCTTTCTAAAAGATTAAAACTAAAGTATACACAAGATTATTGAAGGCATTGAAAATTTCTTTTACCTACAATGCTTTATACAGGTAAACTGTCAATAAATGTAAAAACACTGTCACTTCCTAACAATTTTGAAGAATCTGCAGTAAGAGGTTTATAATGACAATGCAGATTACACACTTATTTCTCCATAGCACACCTAATAGCCTAAAACATCATTTTCATTCACAGCTCACTACAGTTAAATTTAAAGTATGATATTCAAGACGAGGTTTCTTCACATTTAATTAGGCATTAAAATCAAACGTGAACTGGTCTATATAGAGTGAAATGTATGCCAGTGAGCATACTGGAACAGGTTTAGCAAAACTCAGAACAAAAAGGAACTCCCTGTGAAGATGTATAATGTGCTACAGGTTTACACTGTGCCTTATGACATCTTAGTCAGTGTAAGAGAGCAAAATAAATTGCACTAAACTTGTCTGGTTTTATTTAGACAGAAGTCAATTTTTGGAAATGATAATGACATTTCAGGCATTTTAACAAAGTTTTAACAAAGGAATATACCTATGAGTTTTACTGTGACTTTACTTAAAATAAAATTACCCCGAAATTTCCAAACCTTACAAGATAGGAAGACACAAGATTGTGTGTTCAGTTATTGGTTCATCAGTTTCACATTTCAGTGGTTGAATAAGATGAAGCAGAAGCTCCCTCCTGTGTTACATCTAGCTGCATATTAACTGCATCTTACAAGGAAAGTAATTCAGTGATAGCAATGTAATTTTTCTTTGTTTTTTTTTTTTTTTTTTTTTTTTTTTTTGGCATTTGATTTACACTAGTGACTGGAGTTCAGACGTTTTTTTTTTTTTTTTTTTTTTTTTTTGTTTTTAATCCTCTGACATCAGGTTTAGAAATGGAAACACATGGAAAAAAAATTGTAGGTTTCTACTACTTGTGCCATCTCTTTATACCCCTTTTTAAAGAGTCTCCAGTTTGTTGGAAGTATTACTACTGATTTCAGTAGGAAAGCTTACTGAAATATAATTGAAACAAATTTGTTGCAAAACCAGCAATCTTTCTTTGATTGTGTTGCTTTTCCTTTGATCTGAATTAATTCAAAATAGAGATTGTTTGGCCAGCAGTCCTCTGGGTCTAATTCCATTCACTCTTTCTTTTCTTTTTCTTTCACGTAACAGGTTCAAATCCACAATACTTTTAAATAAGAGCTATGTTTAAAAACACAGTTAACTACTGAGAGAGGAGTGGTAGAGTAACATCTACCATGTTAGAGAGACCTGAAGCACATTTAATTCAAATGAACTGTGCTACAGAGACAAATGCCTTCTAATACAAATGCTTTCCAAATGTGAACTTGAGGCAGCCAACAGCACTTTTTAACTTTATCTATGTAACCACTGAGTTTGTTTCTTAAGTTAAAAATGCTGATAGACCTCTCATTCCAAAATATTTGTTTAGCTAAACTTAGGCATAAGGAAATGCCTTCCAGCTAATGGATACGAGCTGTAACAACAACATGAATTCTACATTATCCTTGATTCAGGATACTTTATCTCATCAAGATAACAGTAATGGCTTGATAATGGCTTATGGCACTGATATGGCACTGATAATGACTCTTGAGCACTGAATTAGTACTCTCCTAACAGCTCAGTACTCTGAAGAGGGGAAACTGCTAGTAAAGGAAACCCTCATTCAACACCACCTCTTCTGGGGAGAAACTTAACCGAGTCATCAGCCGAGGCCCAAGGCCCTGTCCTGTCTATAGATCCCTTTCACCATTACCCCTCTATGGGAAAGATAGGTCTGAGTGCAACATACAGTTCTACAGCAATTGCTAAGATTTCCCAGCAGGAGCACTGCACAGGAGTTGAACACAGAGAACACGTCCCTTTTGTCATTCTGTAACTATGACAGAAAAACATAAAACGCTATAAAGTCATACTGAGGGAAGAACCTTACGCACAGATTTCTACCTAAGCGAAAAGCTCTTTTTTATTTATAATACAACTGGTCTTCCAGATCCAAGATTCTGTTCAAAAAGCACAACTAGATCTGTAGTTCTTATGGGTAAAAAAAAAAAAAAAAAAAAAAAAAAGAATCCCACATACCTTTACATCACAATGTAAATAAATGTCATTGATAATAATAGATTGTTCTACCTAAACACCTAGGAATATGTAACTGCAATAATCCCTATATTTCTGTGGGTATGTAAATGAATTCTGGCTGAAATACGAATAACAGAATTAACTGACACATATTCATACGACTAGCACATGTATTAGTGTATAATAAAAGACAAGGTTCAGAAGTGCACCTTACTGCTTTAAGGAATAGAAGGTTAATGCGAAACAAAGAGAAGAATTGGAAACTTTGCCCACAAAACTATAACTTACTTTTCTCACATAAATTCCTTTTTCAAAGCAGTAATTTTTGCTTTGGTCCAAGTAAATCACATTTTAACATGAAGACCAACAAACAAATCCACACCTTTTTCTTAAGGGCATCAGAAGTAGCAGCCATCCTACCCATGAATTATATAGACATCTATATTTTCTGTAAAGTGCAAAGGCAATTCAAACTGTAATAACAGTTTAAAATTTTGAAAATATATATATATATAAATAGGAGCTACTATAACAATTTAAAAAGGCTACAGTGCCACAAAGATTTGAAAATATGCATCAGGGTACACTAAGTGTGATACAGATCTGCTGTGATACGTAACAATTTCTGCGAGACCAGAGACACAAAAACAGTTTGTGGTTGACACAGATGTAAAAGTGGGCCTTGACAGAACAGAACAAAATAAGTACATTTCATCTAGAATCAAAGCTAAAATATACACAGCTTGAAATTATCAACATCTCTTCCTAACATTACAAATGCTATTTATATTATAATTATGCCTTTACATTTTTTTTCAGAGAAGTAATTGCTTCAGGGTTATTTTCTTAGAAATAATATTTGATTTGCTTAAAAGGCAAACTGACCATAAAGGCACACATTGCTTTATAATGTAAAAGTCTAGCAGGTGTTTTGGGAGGCTATTAGGCAGCCATTTAACAACCACAGCACCCAAATCTTTTTTTTTTTTTTTCTTATATATGTCTATTTCAAAATACACATTTCTCTAAGACAGACATGCGCTACCCTGGAAAAGGTAATTTGAGTTGTGAGCAAATCCCTACTAGCACAAACAAGTGGAGACAGTGGCCAGAAAAATCTGTCTGGATTTCAGAATGTTTAGCACTTCTCTTATCAGGAAAATAAAAGTGTCTCTCACTAAAATCTCAGCTGGCACATTAGCATTGTATCAGTGCCTACTAGCAACCACGGCAAAAGACAGTTAAAGCTTTTCACTGTAAATATGACTTTTTAGCGAGTTTAAACAACAAGTGGCTCTGGGCTAAAGCGTGGTATATTGTCCATCTGTAAGACAGCATTTCTTTAGGCACTTCTACTCATAGGTCCAAATTCTAATCTGGAAAAGCAGAGCCCAAGTGAAAGGAATAGGACAGAGTGCCCAAGCACAGGGCACACAATGTGCAGCCTGCACTGCAGTCTGCCCTTCCTTGCTGGGATCCCAGTCAGAAAGAAAAATAACTCATAATGCCTTGAAATTCCTTCAAAGCTCCTTCAAGATTAAAGCAACCCATAGTTTAAAGCCAAATTTTATTTGGATTAAAAGCTGATTTCAGATATTTTGGGACAAATTTCTTTTGAGTATTCTAGTATAGCTCCTTTTTCCTTCTTGCTACTGTAAAAGAACAAAACCTAAATTCACCACTGAGAAAGAGATGCAACTGAAATATTCCTCTTTTCAAAGAATAGCTCTGGAAAAATGTCACACAGGTTTACAGTTACCAACGCAAAACAGCACTGCAGTTGAGAAGTATTAGTGGAGGTAAAACTGCAAACTGAAAAAATGCTTAACTGTGTGTAAATACTGCAAAAGTAAATAGCTGTATTTTGTTCAGATTCCACAGCAGAGCTGCAGCTAAATGCAGCATGACTCATGCACTATGCTTGAAAGGCAAACTGAAGCACAAGTGACTACAGCCAAGTGAAACATAGGGAAATTATGACAGATTCTTCGTGGAAGGTTTCTGTAACTACCAGGACATTATTCTGCATCAAGTTACATGATGGGACAGGATATTTTTTTCTCTCTTCTGTAACTGGTAGGGCTGCTCCAATTGTGCAATAGCAATCATTGCCAATCATAACCTTTAATCTCTATTGTTTCTTGATATATACCTATTTAATACGTTATTACTATCAAAACCAATCTTGCATAATCGTAAGTAGTCTCTATTTTGTAAAAAAATCAGGGAAAGAAAGAGATGAAAATATCCCCGTAGGTCCAAGAGATTCCAAAACTGTATCCATGTGGGTAGATACTGCTATTTATATAGAACCCTAACTGCCATTATTAAGATGCAACATAAGTACAGTGACATATTGCAGATGTGATTATTATTACAGGCTAACCCATACCTGGTAGCTCCTTTTGCCTGTAAAAGGCTTATCATCAGAATCAAATAGGAAAGATATAAATCAGAAATAAGTGTGAAGGGCTCAGTCAGAAGGAAAAGCACCAACAGGACAAACATTAATGGAGTGAGAGACAAAATACAAATGCTGAAAACAAAACATATGAAAGGACTATCTTTAGGAAAAAAAAAAAAGAAAAAGAAAGTATAATAGCCTGGAAAATATAGATTAACACATGAGATTAAAAAAAAAAGGAAGAAGAATATCCTTCTGTGCAACACAGACCAAGCTAGGAAAGGAGGAATGAACCTAAACTGCTTCTCAGTTGGTGCAGCCAAATAAGCAGTTAGTAAAAATCCCATTCTCCGAAGCACGCATGAGCCACGGTGAATTATATTGTTCCAAAACACTGACTTTTTTTTCCACAAAAACATGAAACGAACACAGTTCTGCTCTTGTGCCTTTTCAACATTTTTGCCAGTTAGAAACAAAGAATTCATCCTTCACAAGAAAGGGCATAATAATGATCCTGTCTTTTTACTAAAAGATAAAAGCCTAAAGGTATCATCAGAAAATCTGTAAATGTTAGCCAGCTGTTAGTAACTATTGGTCCAGTTTATACAGGTATTTTGGATTGACATTTGCTATTGGAGTCATAAGTCAATAACTGGAGGTGAATCCTTTGCTTCGTTATTAAAAGCAAGGTATCTAGTGGCAGGTTATGGCACGTTGAGGAAGGCAAAACCGTGCTTAACTCGGTACTACTAGCCTGTAAGGGAGAGAGTTAACAGAAGACTTTCACAGAGTGCTAAGCTCTCATCTAAACAGAAAACTATTTGATGACATCAAAAGTTAGTAGATAGACAACAGAAGAAAAAGCAGTGCTGAGAACACAGTTCTCTGGTCTGTCTTAGAAAGCTGAACCTTCAACAAGACAACTTAAACGCTACATATTTGAGCAGAGCTTGATTTGATTTTGACATCTATTTACACGTCTGAGGGAAAGTGCACCTTTAAACTTTAATGCAGCAGCCTCATCTAGAGAGCAGCAGAAAGCTGGCTGCTGGATGGATGGATCTTGCCGGAGACGGAGAGAAGGTCACGTCAACACCGGAAAGACAGACGAGATTCTAATGGAGGAAGACGACAAAAACTTCATTCACAAGGGGCAACTACTCAGTTCAGTAAGGGGCTATATTTGCACTGAGTGTGATGTATCACCAGCTAAAATTAACTTTCAGTATTTCTGGGTAATTAATATGAAAAAAATATAGGTGAAATGCATCTTGACGATTGAATGTCTAGGTATCCATTTATATGACAGAAAACCATGCTAGAGACTAGTTAGGATGAAAAATGACTCTAACAAATACATCAATCACTGTTTGCAATGATGTTTATACAAGAAAGTAGTGGAAGTCAGCACCTAGTGTACAGAAACATTTGCTCCTGTCTTTTATTTTTCCAAACTAGCCCAATAATTGATTTTACATTTAGAGCAATTCCAATTAGCTTCTCATTTTTTTTCCCTCACACTAGTATACTATTTTTCTAATAACTGCTAAAACTGAACACTATTTGTTTCAAAATTTAATTCAATTTACTGTGAAAAATAAAGAAGAATGTCTAGCCTACTTGTTTGTAAAGCTTAACAATTTTAAAGGCAACACTAATTCCATTATTTCAAGACAGAAACAATGAAGAAACACAGAGATTAAGTGATTTGCCAAAGGTCAAATATATCAGCAGAATGAAAGCCAGAAGTATATAGATTAGTTGACTCATTATTAATTAGCATTACATTCTAAAAACTACAGGTAAAGATCTCTTGCTGTGTAATAATGCATCCTAATAACTCTCAATGGGAATATCCACTTGAAGGAGAAAGGAAGTGATGAGAAAATGAAGAGTAACAAATCATTAGAGTCAGATATTATTCACTCAAGAGTTATAAAAGAATTCACAGATGAAAGCTTATTTACTAGCAGTGATATACTATCTCTCACCTAAAATTGCAAAAGAGCATGAGCTCAAAGTTGCAAAATACAATGAAAATAAATGTGAAAAATAGATGTTAAATGGGAGATGAGAGAAAAGAAAAAAAGAGTCTGAGCAATCAATGTCCACATTGGTAAAGAAGTAAAAACGATAATAAAATCTCAAAGTGGATTCTGAATAAATACAGTCTACTTTGGAAGAATAAGGATGGCTTCTGAAACAGCCATTCCTGTTTTGCAAATTTAATGAAGTACTTGAAGTTTTGAACAAACTTAGAAATAGGGGTCATTTTGTTCTTGAGATGTACTTACCTTTCGGTAAAATTCTGAACCACAACTGATCAAAGAAAATCAGCAGTATAATAAAGGCGGCCACTGCATGCATAAGCAATCTCCTAAAGGCTAAATAGCAAAGAGCAAATGTCCAGGGCTCGTCTTGTTACTAAATTTCTGCAAGGAGCTTTTGGGTCTGTGCTGTAGGACACGAAAGCTGGTGAGAAATGTTGCTGATCAGGAAGAGACGTTCAGGGGAAGGAGGGACACAGAAGGACAGCGAAGAATCCCAGAAGGGACCTGTAAGGCTGAGTGACTAGGAAATATAATAGCAGATTAAATTTCATGCAAATAAATGCAAAGTGATACACTAGAGGAAAAAAAAAAATCTAACATTGCATAAATATGATTGCATGGGCCTGAAGCTAGCATTTACCATGCCAAGGTGAGCTAATAGTTCCATACAAGTGTTGAATGTTAGGAATTTGGAAGAAAAACAGGGGGAAATCATATTGAAATGGTGTAAATCTAATAACCGCCCACAACTTAAAAATCATATACAGCAAACAAATTTCAGAAAAAGGGAACAGAAATGATTAAAGGCAGGGGCCTGTAAAAGGCCTGTAAAAGAGGTAGAGGAGTTTTCTTCTTCTGAAGGAGAGAGATCTCTTATGAGGGATATAGTAGAGGTTCACAAATCCTATGATGTGCCATAAAGGGAATGGAAAGGGCATTACACTGCTTTCTGTTTTTCCAGCACAATCCAATCCAATCCAATTCAATGGGGATTCAAATGAAGTTAGAAGAAGCCACATGCAACTCCATGTCAATGGACACTTCATTCCAGAAGTTTAAGTGGGCTGAAGGGCATAAACTCATGAAGGAGAAAAACAACAAGGTTTTTTAGCCTATAGAAAGATCTACAGATAGACCTATATAGATCTCTGCATCATCAACGGGGACAGGATGGTGGACTAGAAGATTTGTAGCCTAATTTGAGTATGGTCAGTAAGAGCCACTTGACTCTTACTGTGCATTTCCTAGAGGTTACACTCATATAGCTCCCACATCATGGCATAGATGCCTTTGAGACACCTAATTGTCTTCATTAGCAGTATGCAGAAAATAACTGACTTGCAATTTGGATTCCTTTTGGGGACAGTAGAGATGAATAACCATAAAATATAGGTACTGCAGTGCTGCACTTCAAAGCACACACCTCCTTTATTAAGTAAAGCCTGAATCATGCCAGCAATGTGAGTTTTTCAGGTTTGTTAGAAGGCTTTTGCATTATGCTTGCTATGAAGGCTCTTGCTGTAAATCCTAAGTTATATGGAGATCAGTAGACCAGTGTAAATACAGATAACAAGTCTCCTAAGGTGAATCACGTTTTGCCATTCAAGAATACCTCTTGGCAACAATCAGAATACCAATCAGATCAAACACAACTTGCTCCAAAGCTTTTAAAATGAAATAACATGGCTTTATAATAGCACTGAGTAGTAACACTTCATTAAATATGTACATTAATTATTGCTGAATTATAATGGAGTTCCTAAAAAGATGTATAATGTTCACATTAATACTAAATGAATTCATTATGATCTGTGTAATTACAATGAATACTAACTAAATTAATGGCAGTTAGACACGTTAGAAATGTCACACATTTACTTGATGCTCTCCAACCTGAATATATTTTGGTATTTCATAGCTGTGTGCTTAGCCATTTGTTAATATTCACTGCACAATTAATAATTTTATTGTAATTTGTTTGCATATGCAAATATATATCTATACAAAATCCCTATGTCTTTTCCAAAAGTACTTAAAAGTTATAGAGTTTTGAAGTAGGAAGCTTGTGGATTTAATTCCAGGCACTGTGTAAACATGTGTTTACATTAGGTGTTAAGGTCTAGATGCATAGGCAAAAAAACAGGTAATCAGGAAACAGACTCCATACGCTGCCATGTCCCGCTTCAGCTCTGCAGCGTTGATTCTGCTGTGCACACCACAGACCTCCCTGGCGGAGATCTGGAATAGAGCATTGAACCAGGCAGAGCCGCTTGTCAGGTGGGATGTTTAGCATGTTTTTGCATTTACATTTCTTGACCTGTTAGCCTAAGCCTCCCATAAACTATTCTTGCCTACGGCAACAGTAATCTGTCCTGGGGGTTGTAGCTGTAGCCACATGCCAGATGTCTCGTGGGCCCTTCTAGAGTGTTAATTGTGCGCCAGTTTGAGGAGATGGGACCCAAACCCCATTTTGTCCATCAGCCAAAACACAAAGGAAATAAAATTTTCAGAAAATAAATATAAAACAGAATGTGAGGTCTACGTCATCAGGAGGCGCTCATAGATTTACTTAAAATGGACTTCTCAGTTAAGGGAATTTAATTTTGCTATCATCTCTAAGAGCAATGCAAAATAAATGATTTCATACTACTCAGAAATAAGGAAAAGGTATGTAGAACTTAACAGAGCCTATTTAGAAATTAACAGCCAACTAAAATATCATCATACTTTTTCTTCTACTGCTTTAATAACAGAGCTAGCATTAGCAGCCCAATACCTATTTTTACATTCACATCTCATCCACCATAAACTGTAAGAATCCTTCATTGCTTTGTCCAAGGAAAATAGAATCCGTAGATGAGCAGGGCAACCAAGGACTAGAAATGCTGCCCTAAAATACCATCAAAACATGGCCCGACTCTTTGCTCGCACAACAAAAGGCATGAGGAAAAAGTATCATCCTTTAACTTTTCTTACACTTTTCTGTATTGTATTTCAGAGTAACATGAACTGTAGCCTTGCGGCAATCGCTAATGCAGTGTTTGTATTCTGTGTTGAGATTATCCACTTGGGTGCTGCACTGGAGCTGCCTGGGCTATTTTGACACTGCATCCAGATGCTCCAATTTTGCTTCAGTGACTCAGAGCCGAGCCAAAATGCCTCGGAGCAATGTTCAAAGGGTTAGGTCTCAATGAACAATTACAGGGCTCAGAAGAAGTGTTTCTAGACATCTGACTGGTGCTCAAGTGACTTAAGTGGCCTTGATGTGACATCCAGACGGAGAATACTTAATAGAATACATTCAGTCCAACTACGTGCTACTAGGATTCAGGTGAATGTGGATTTTGACCCATTTTTTTGAGAAAAAAAACTAACATAACTACAGACCAGCATATATCATTGCCACAGAGTGAACAATTGTCTGCTCTGAATAAATCAAAAATAAAAATCTAATTAATAGTAACTGAATGAAGTTACACTTACGTATTTCCACTTCCTGCATTGAGATTTAAACCATTTAGTATTTGAACAAGCAATGAATAGAATGAATTATGTTGCTGAGTGGACTGACCTCCTGTAGAATCTATGTGTGTGTGCGTGTGTGTATACATATATTATACATATATATACATATACATATATATACATTTTTTATATATATATATACCCACAAACATACACACACACACATATTTATTTATTTATTTATTTATTTATTTTTTTCCTATCAACTTGAGTAGTCCACGTCTGGTAACCTACCCTAACAGTAAGCGTAACTACTCGAGTAAGTATTTGCCAGATTGGAAAATTATTTTGCAGTCTCATTTATTAACTGCATATTAATTATACCTACATATGCATAAATATAGAGTTATCAAGCACATACCGCTCAACACAACTGCACTGTGAAATAAAACAGACGCACACAAAGCTCTGGTACTTGCTTGACTCAACAAAACAAGGAGGCCCTGAAACACGACGCTACAGATACCAGTCTAATTTCAAGTAAGTAAACAATACATGTTTTAAAATATTCTTACTAACCAAGGATATAAGAAATTAAAATTCTGTATATGCCAAACATACATATATCATGAAAGAAGCACCCTGCCTATTAACAACATTTCAAGGTTTTCTCTCTACAATTTTGCTTGTTTTTGAGCAAAATAAATCAAGAAAGGTTTCTACGTTTACAAGAGGATACTTCTTTTTATTTTTGAAGGTTCCTGAATATCAGTTTTGATCTTCCTAAATTACATAAAATAAGAACAGTAATTGAGGAAGAAACTTATCTTAATAAGCATGGCTGCAGTTTGAAGCAAATGAAGTAGGCTTAGGAGGAAATACAGAAGTATATGAAGCTGGGCTTAGCGTATGCATAATTTTTCAGTTAGACATTTGAACAGAAAGTTACTGAAAAATCAGTAGGTTTATTCCAAATTTAAGTTCTGTGTTTATTGCCAAACAAAACTGGTATCCTGGTATCACTGTAAGCTGACTGTTCATTTAGGAAAATGTGCACGAAGAATTGTCTTTCAGATAAAACTATCTTTCTGCTCTGCAGAGATGTAGGAAAGCTGCAGATGCTATTTAAACACAAACTCAAAGCACTGGAAATAAAAGGTTGGGTTTCCACACTCTTTGTAAATCATTCATGGAGGTCGAGAGAATCCCACCCCACTTATTCCCCAGCTACCAGTTAGGGCCTCCTCGCCTGCCCATTTGCGACCTCTATTTCCCCCTTCCCAGAGGAGTTCTTAAAGCAGAAAGGAACCTCTAATAGCCTCCTCCGAGGCCCCACGGGCAATGGATTATTTAAAGAGAGAGACCAAGTGAGCGGGCGCCTCTGCTCGGGTGGCTGGAGGCGTCCCGGGGCGCACGGCGAGCGCCCAGCGGCAGCTCCGCACTCAGGTGAGCGCATCCCGCTGCAGAGCGGCCCCAGGAGGCAGCTCAAATCTCAGCCCGGGAAAAGGAGCTGAACCCCAGTCTCCTCAGGCACGTAGGAGGTACTGCATTAAAAACATATGGCAAGTGCTCCACGTTTGCAGGGCTGGCTAGAGGCAAGTGGGTGGAGAGGGGACGACGTGGAACAGAAACAGTTGTTGCCACCTCCCTTGCTGGCTTCCTCTTTCCAAAAAGAAACTGGAAAGTCATTCCAAATTCAATCAGAATTTTGAAAGCCTTTCAATTGACAGCCTTTTTTTTTTTTTTTTTTTTTTTTAATTTCAGCCATCACTTTTTTTCACCTCCAACATATCCAGACATTTACTGTAAGAACATCTTGTCCTCTGTGTGGGCTCCAATTAAAGTGGCAGTTAGAGACTGGAGTTTATTTTTTGCATGTATAAGACCTTTTGGGGCTATATATAAACTATATGTATGTATAATGCATATGAAATTTGTATATTATGCATATAAAATGTATGGCAAAATAAACTACATGCATACTTAAATATGTGATGGAAAATAAACTAGATACATATTTAAATACATATTTGCACATGCATACCAAATATGTATACAAAATATACACTAAAACCCTATGTGGAACTAAGATTGACTGTCATTTAAAAAGTGCTTTACAAATCACACTCAGAACTACCGGAGTTAGAGGCAGATATAAAAGCAAAAGCTCCACTGACGTTAACATTTCAAACTGTTTTCAGCACGCTTTTTAGCATATGAGAAAGGAATGGTCATGCTCTTTTTTTCCCAAGGTACTATCTGGACAAAAAGAAATGAATACAGTTCATCTGGCAATATTAGCCTTGAATTTCTATGGTATCATGGTGGTAAGTCTCCTATTTTAATGCAATATACTTCATCATACTTCATTTATGATATATTCCCTCTAAGCATGTCTCAAGTCTGTTTTACAAGGAAATAAATCGTTTTACTGAGTAACAGAAAAGTACACCTGCATTCCTGATTACTAGCCATCAGCACTGACCTGAGAATTTACTTGCTTTCCAGCAGATTACAGATTTTTTTAAGTTTTGAATAAGGCATAATTCACTTATAGTATTTCAATCTTGTTTTTCTTTCATTGTCACTGCCTCACTCCTAAAACCTTCATGTTTTTCTGACAGCATTCAGAAGCTCCAGGGATATCAATGACAAGTTAACTGGATATAAATCTTTCAAACAGAAAGTGCATTTCAACAGCAAAAGACTGGTAAAGCTGAAATGCTAACCTGGAAAATACAGCACAGATTTAGCTAAAGGAACACTTTCAGCACAGAAAAATTGCTTCAGTAATTTAATTTGACTCATATATTATTGCATTATTATATAGTATAGCATATATTACTGCCTGCTGGTCTACATCTGTGTGTAGAACACAGTCTTTGGCAGTCGTTATTTACTTACTGAAAGGATAACAAGCTACTGCATATGTCACTTCTTTTTACTTACCAGTATATTTTATGAAATACTGTGTAAAAAAACTAAAAAGGAAGCAGAAGTGTCTGAATGGAAATCCCATCTTTCCCATTTTAATGTTACTAATGAGAGCAAATTACATTTTTTCAGTTTTTTTGTCAATGAATATTTGGATAAATCATGGTTCTTGGGGGGAAGTCTAATTTCTTCTGTTTCCAGATTTTTGGGGAAAAAAATCTGTATTTAGAATGTTTATGCATTTTAAAATTAAAATTCATATATTGGAGGGGGGTTTTAGTAGAGATAATTCATAACTTTCAAGTGACTCCAGTAAAAATATCACCACAGTATAGTTTTGCTTTAAAATGAAAAAAAAATCCAGATTTGTAATAGAAAATGAAGAATTATTGACAAGTATTTTGGTGTAAATCAAATCTCTATTAATAAAATATATTTATCCCAATCTCAAATCTGTTCATGGGACAAATATCAGTGAGAAAGAGAAGGATAGGACTAAGAGATGTAGTAGGTGTCAGTGTTAAAACTTGTGGATTTCTTGCAGTTTTACCAATTGCTATGATTAATTACTAATAACAAATATGTGATCTAGAAATGACTTTGCATAGACATTACCCTCATACATATGTAGATTTCCACTTTTGATTATATAACAAATATTTAACTAAATGAAAAAATGGCATCCAAGTAATTTTTTTAAAACATGCTATGCACTGAAATGTAGAAACAAGAATTGCAATCCTTACGATGTTATTCCAAGAGACTCACAAAATGAAGAAATGTCCATGTAGTCTATTAAAGAACAACCTGGAAAAAATATCTGTGATTCTCTAAATTTTTAAAGTAATGTTTACAGCAACACAACATGGCATTTATCATTTTAAAATACAAAGTGTTCAGATTGAAATTGATTAGTTAAATATACACAGGTAATACTTCCAAACACATTGTATGCTTTTCTTACCAACTCAGTACTGCAGGGTAATTTACCTTAACTTGCTCAAATTGCAGTTCTTACGAAGGAAACATTAAGGGAATACTCAAAGCCAATGCGGTTTCCAATACACAAGTTGATCACTGGATCTCCTAAGATCATATTTCCACCCATTAACTTGGCAGAAATAAAAAATATATAGCATATTTATGACCAAAATATATGTATATCTATTTCTACCACACATTTAAAAACAAAAATCTCTAATGCATTTCTTGGTTTTTTTAACTGTGAAAAGGAAGAAGTAAAAAACTAGCTTCAGTATAACAATGTGCAGCCTTTAAAAAAAAAGTTTTCAAAAACAATGCAGTGATCCTTAACAGCTAAAATATAATTAGGAAAAATAATTAAGAACTTTGAGCTAATATAATAAGCAGTTTGGTGCTATACTATGCCATATTCTTATCCAAATGTGATCACTAATTTATATAAAAGCAGAAAAGTAACTAAATTGTTTCTGGGTTATTGGTCTCTTAATCTTGTATATTAATTCAGGTAATGTACCACTACAACTAGCACCCGTTTAATTATTTTTATTTATGTGCCATTAAGCTCCATTTTCATTACTACTGCCGTAGAGGAAAAAAGGAGGATGAAACCACTATTTGCGTTGTCATATCACTTCCAGCCCTCGAAAGGCTCTTTTTTCTTCCTGAAAAGAGAACTTGCATATTCTTGAAAGTCAGCTTTTATTTCTTTAATTAGGAATTTCCATCAGGACCTTTTTGGTGAACTCTTCGCATTGTAATATACTTGGGCTTCACTAACTTCTCCAGCTCGTTGTTTCGGAGTTGGGGCAGAACACATTTCTCATCTGCAAGAAAGCTGTTTTCAAGGTATTTCATATTCTGCCCTAATCCCTTGGTAATTATAAAGCCTCTCTTTGCAACAATAGGCAAATCTAAGCGGAGTTCTGGGGCTCGGCATCACAAATTAAATTGTGCTTGGACATTTCAGCTAAATTTGCCTCCCTTGAGCCTCAAACTTGCACACAAAATCTGTGAGATGCCAAAACATGGGAACTGAAAGGTTATGATGATGGTAACTGTGTCTATACAAAGCATTGATTAAATGAAATAACAAAACACAACTTGGATAAAGGCTTTACTTCAGTAGCAGTTAACTCCTCATTAGAAAAGCAAAGTTGACAGAGCTTAAAAACACTTATTTAATGGCTGATAACCATTAATCATCTTTACAGTTTTTTTTCTCCCCTAGGATTTCAACAGAGCTTTTGAGTGTTCTTCTGTAATTATTTATACTTTGTAGGGCTTTTTTTAATTCTATAACTGAGGAAAAGCATGTGTCTTTGTCAAACACAGTGTGTCTTTGTTCTACTATTTTCTCTCAAGAAACATTCTCAATAGGTTTGCAGACTTAATAGCATATATTTAAAAGTGTATACATAATAACAGATTTATATTTCTGTATGGAGATCAATTGCATGTTGATCAATTTTTTTTTCAAAGCTTCAAAGGGCTTTGACAAATCCCACCTGCAACTCAAAAGAAAAATAGTAATTGCCCACAATAAAATAAACCACTCCCACATCACCGACCTTGTCTTAGCCTCTAAAGCTTCGAAAAAGAATACAGCAATTTTCCCTTGATATGACTGGTATCAACTACGTGAAATGGTGTGGTGGGACAAGAACTTTCAGAAGCAGGAACAATCTGACAATCATCAGTAATATGAAGAGAAAATCCATCATTTTAAGACTAAATCTCGTAAAAAAACCTTGCAACTAACTGCTGTGGGAGAAGATATCATTCTTCCTCTTGCTTGTTATCTTAATTATTCTTATTTAGTACATTATTCTCTTTTTCTCACTGTGTAGAATAGTTTCTACAAACAACAGTGGTAGATGAGTAATAGACAAATGTCTTTTGGAAATACTGCAACTATGAGAACTATATCTCACTGGTAAGCTAAGACTGGAAGAAACACCACTCCCGGACACAAGGACAGAAAGGTACCATGAGCCTGTCCCTATGCCTCTTTTTGCTTAACCTTATAGTACAATAACCATCTAGTATACAGAAATCTGACCTTTCCCTTTCTGCTCTACCTGGAAGTTCTTTAACCCTTATCTTCCAGCAACTCTCCTTACCGAAACAGATAGGCGCTTTCTTGATAAAGAACTTTAATGATTTATTTTTAATTTTTTTTTTAAAAAAACTTTTTTAAAAAAATATTTTCCACTTTCATTAAGTATTCATATACTCTATGAGTCAGAGATAGCAAACATGCATTTTTACATATACATTTACAATACAAAAAAGACAGCATTATATGTCTGCTCAAACAGCTTATACGGAGAACTTAATGTACACAACAGAGTGCACATTGAGTACACTTATGCGGAGTACACAATGTGGAACCAGAAAAAGAAACAAAAACACCTTCAAGTGCTATGACTAGGGTACTTGGGAAAGGAGAGGAGATGCAGCTTCAAATGAGATCTGGTCTTCCTCTTTGGCAGGCGAGCTTATTGTTTTAAACAGCTTGCAGTGAATGAAATAAGCCTTGCTTGCTTCTGAGAGTTCAACTTGAAAAATAACTTCAGACGTAACTATTGTGTTATTTTGATATCAATCATCTGTTTCTAAATTACATTTTTCAAATTTACATTTTTATTGTTTGTATATCCAATTACGCACACGTTTCATAAACTGATAGCAAGCACAGCCCAAATCATTTCAAAGATTTTCTGTGTGTTGCTCAAAACTACAGTAGGTAAGAGCTAGTAGGAGAAGGGCACATTTTAATCTAGTGACATTCTTTTATATTAGAAGCTGCCACCTTCCCAGTCTGTCCCCACTCATAGTCAGTGAAGATGTATTCCAGACAAAGAAAGGTCTCAGCACCCAAATACTAAACGACTCGATGCTTTGTTGATCACAAGCAACTTCTTACTCTCTCATGCCCAGGAACTTGATGCATGTTAAAGTGCAATGGAACAAGGCACATTGAGAATCTCTGCTTGGTAAATAAATATTATGTGGTTATTTATGGATTGTTCAGTTTATACATATACACTTTACTAAGAATATAAAATGATCAAAGCACAGATGACAATAATGAGGTCTTAACTGAAAAGGGTAACTTTTCCTTCCTGATAAAGGAACAGTTGTAAAAGAGAGTACGCCAAAGACTGAGAAGTGAGGAAGGACTATGATTCTCATATGAATAACTGCTCCCAGGGTCTACTCAATGATTTATGAAGGTGCATTCCTCTGCTTGCATTAAGAAAGCAGCTATCTTATTTTTTAAAATCTAATTCACTTGCTAGTAAAATGTCAATTAATGCCTTCTAATTACAAGCGTGAAAATGTCTATTTCTGAGTGCAAACATACATTTTACATCTATCTTATGTCTGGCTATTTTCTTCATATTTTCCTCTGCTTCAGTATCCTCACTGAGGACTTGAAAATACTCACCAAAAGATTAAACAAAAAACAACCCCCAATGGAAGACCTGATTAGGATCAAAGCACAGAAACTCAGTGTTCAGAGAAACCTTTATCAATACCTAAGCACTTTTTCTTTATCTCAGCACAGAAAAAGAGAGAGGAGAATAACCTTCACAAAGCATGGCAGAAATGACAGAATTAAATAAGCCCAGAGTGAAACCACACAACGAATTTCTACAACCGATGAAAAGTGACACATAAAGAACAAATGAACAAAATGCGTCCTTTAGATTTTGTAGCAGAACAGTCCAGCTTTCTTCAGGGCAGTGTTTAGGACTGTATTGGTTTAGTGAGTCCATGCAAGAGACCGAGAATCTCTACAAATAAATTACTGAGACAGAAATACGGAATTTTTTGAAATAAAAGGCTAGGATTCGTGCCCAATTTCCAGATATATACAGAATTGTGTTTATTTGCTACATATATACTCCTTAAGTGATAAAAATTGGTATTGTATTAATTGCTGGTCAAATTAGAGCAAAGATTACATTGTTAAATATATGCGTTTTTAAAATCAAATTTCTCTGATAAGTGAACTACAACAGTTTCACATTAGGTTAAATATATGCCATGCAGCTGGATCTATGGCAGCAGCAATAACCTGTAGCAGTAAGAACAGCCTGCAGTTGAAAAACAGCATTTCCCATTGCAAGCCATAATTCTAGAACGCTGATCCTACTTGTGAAAATTTAATCTACAGGATTTAGTTGTGGAAAAACCAATTAGAATATGTTCTATTAGGGTTTTATTTTTTATTTCTAAATAAGCTTTAGAATGAACTGCACAGAAGATCAAGATTATCCTACATTCCAAGGAATACTTGTCTACATCTGGATTGTATTTATATGGTGTACTAATAGAAGTTCGGCAATGCTTCATTTTATTAAATTTGTATTGTTTTATTAATTATTATTATTACTAGACAACTTTCTAGAGTATGGCGGTCTATGACAGATTTAAAAAGGAAGAAGAGGTTTCTCATACAAATTACTTCTTATCAATGGAAATAAGTTTTTTGTTTTTTTTTTTAAATTTCAGATGCACGTCAATCACATTATTAGGATGAGGAGAATACTGACTATTTCTCTAAATCATTCTTCCTGTTCCTTTACTGGAGCACAGCATATCTTGACTAAAATAAATTGCACGAAGGAATTAATATGGAGATGATATATCTCTATTTTTAAAGCTTACTTAATTTCAGACTGTATATCTTTTTAACACAAAAAAAAGACTAAGCGGCTAATTTTTCAATTTAGTTATTACGTAAGATGAACAAAAATAACTGGCATAATTCCTTTCAATGGCATTTTGTGTATATGCTTTAAACTTTCTCTGATTTTATATAGACTTTGTTTTCAAATAAAGCATTCATACAAAGAAAAAAATGGGAAATTATGAGACAAAAGTATGCAAAAGTGTATATAGCATTACAGCAGCTCTTCACCTGCTACCCATAGATAAAATTCTCTTCAAAATCCAACCACAAATGTTAGATTGGATATGGAACTAGTTAAAATCATTAGATATGCCTTAAATATACACTTTATTTCATAGGAAGACATAACTCACTGAAATAGATATTGAAATTTCTGCTAACTTTGTATTTACTGGGATTTGAGACATACCTCAAGAGCAAAACCAGCAAACCTACTGAAAAGAATTGATGAATGATGAATATCTCTGGTGCTCATAATCAGCATCCATGAGAGGTCAGTAAGAGTGAGTGATGCTACATAGTTTGGGGAAATCATTCTTATTCTTCCAGTGGTTTACTTTATACTATTACTAGAACACATAATCTTTTAAAGCAATTTTCCCCTTTTCTCTCTCCCTCTCTATTATCCCTTTTCTTCCTGCTAATTTTCCTTTTCCTAAAAAGATTAAATGCTTGCATGCTCTCTGTGCTTATCTTCCTTGTGTTCATCTATCCCAGGAAGCTAAATTACTTGGCTAACGAACTAAAAAGGTAAAATCAATGGCAATCTGGTATTTTTTTTTGCCAACTGTTATCCTACTAAAATTCAGCAGATCATTTTTCACAAAAGACTGATGAACCCTAGTCTTTCAACTTAAACTTCCTTTAAAAACAACAACAAACCCTCCACAATTTAAAGAGATTTATTTTATTTTCTAGCATTGTACTAAGTGGTGTCTCTTGTGGTCTAGTTATTGGTAAGACAGAAAAAGGTCATGTTTTGCCATTTTAACAGTTATGTACAAAATGAAATAACTGTGTTCATACACACAACATATAAATATAGTTATGTTTAAATTACACACATATAGACTGATGCATCCATATAGAGAGATTTGTCTAGAAGACTAAGGAAATTGCTACTTTAGCTATTTGTATTACAGTGTCTGTGATGTTATTTCTAATTTTCTGCGCTCCTGTGAAGCAGGCTACTGAAATCTTAAGGGAAAAGAAAACATACAAATGCTATTACAGTACACATTTCTAAGCAGCGGGAAGTCTGTAGTAAGTGTCAGAGATTGATCAGGATTTTGTTCTGTACATAAACAGCCACGACCAGGTGCTTTGTGCCAAAAGGTCATGCATGCATCAGCCAGGCAGCAAGTCTGACCACCTCAGACTTTTGGAACGGCAACAATGAGCTTAAACTATTGAAAATGAGTGGAAATTATTGTCATCTTTTCAATGCACATTAACCTCTAGAAATGGAATAGCAAGTGAACTTGTGCACAATTTCAAAGGGAATGGAGTGGTGAATTGAGTATATTAAAAAGTACATGAGCTTTTCAAACTGAATGCATTTATACAAACATTAAAAATACACATTTTTGCATCCCTATATAGACACACCAAAGAAAGAAAAGCACCTATGCTATGGATATCAGACAAGCACCACGGAGGGCAAGAGCCTGTTTTTAACCATTGAAATGTATGAGCAGCTGTCTCACCAGAGTTCTGTAAAGGTAATTCATTTACAGGCTATAAAAATTGCTGGAAAACTCCTGGATCCTTTCAGAAGTTATCTTGCTAGTATTATATATATATCTTAATTATTCTGCATTTGGTACAGATAGTACTTGTTTAATATACTGCTTTAAATGTGAAGCAATTAAGTCATCTTTAAAACAGTGCATGACCATTTCTGAGATCAGCTATGCATCTGGAACAGAGAAAAAAGCCACAAGTGTGTGGTGCCAGTCACCTTTTTGCATGGAAAAGCCTAAGTGTGATACGTAAGGAATTTACAGTCATTGCAGAATCCCCATCGTGAGACTGTGAAACGAAGGAGACTGGCATGCCAAATGCACCACAACTGCACCAAGACAAATACTTGAGAGCTATAGATTTGTTTTTCCTCAACTAATTTGGGCAGGTAACTGCATCTCAAAGCAGTATCCCACACAGCAACACACTGCTGAGACCGCGACACAAAATACTTGGAGAATTCGTCTTTCTGATCAAAACATTGCTGGTGACCAAGACCTAGATGCCAACCCAGTACTCAGCACCTCACTAACATGTCAGCCTACATATCCCAATCCGTAAAGGTAAAGGACGTCGCACAAATCATATGATTCCTGATGTCTTTTAGCTGCATGGAGCAAGGCTGGTGCTCAGCGCATCTCATCACAAACAGGGAAGGAAATCTGCACAGGCGGCTCCTCAGCACAGGGGAAGACTTGATAAAAATGGAAGTGCTTAATAAAAATTATAACAATGTTGTTTTCAAATAAGTTATGGACACCAATCAAGGAACTATTTTTGGCAAACAGATTTTTAAAATTAAGAACTCTATCATAGTGTCTTTTTAAATGATACCTGTTATTATTTATATGGTGACGCAATGCAGATTAAACATATTTTCTGTCAACTTCTCTGACTACTTTTACTACATATGAGGAAGTGCTTTTTTTTTTTTTTTTTACTAAGATTGTTAAACATTGCTTTTCATAGTTGAATACGTATTTCTAAAATTGTTTTGAAATCTCTCCTTTAGGGAAAAAAGCAAAAGTATCTACAGTTCAGTGACAATACTACCTTTTAAAAGAACCCAACATCAGCATACTTGTTACAGATGTGTATAAACTTTTCTTACTTTTTGAGTTCCCCAATTAGTAGAAAGAAAGAAAAAAACAAGCTACAAACAACAGGCTTTGGAGTTCTGCTGTATAAATAATTTTACTTATGGAAATACCATAGAGTCATCTTTTCTCAATTATTTATGGAACTCTGAAATCTTTCTTAAAAGAATCTGTAGTGAATTCAAAGACAAATGATATTTGTAGAAGAGTGAAATTCAGAATAAACCTTGCCTTCCAGCAACTATTTACCCTACAGTGGTAAATAGACAACATAAATTTAACCAAACCAAATATTCAATAGACAGGTCTTAAAAATGATAGCCTTCTCCGCTTGAAGCATGTTCATAACCCCATTAATATGAATGAAAGTTAACCATGCACAGGAGAGAAAGAATACATTTTCTGTATGTATACTTGCTCCTTGGAATCTCTGAATATTTCATTTTAATAAATATATTTTAGAAAGATGTCTAGTTTATCACAACAAAAGCTTCGGCTTCTGTTTTAAAATTACTGAGGCGCAAGATAAGACCAGAAAAGTTCACCCGGCCATGTATATTTTACCGCAAACATGTCATTTTAGACATCTTTCAGAGATGTATATGGGATCTGAAAAGCAATCCTACTGAGGTATTGTTTGCCACTGCTCATTGACATATTCATGTAATGTAAAATCAATCAAAACCAAAAAAGCACTTAAGAAAAGCACCTAAAAAAGAACTTAAAAAGCCAGCTAACTTTGTATGAAAACAGAAGCTTGCATCATTTCTTTCCCCTCCTTAGGGCTTAAATATTTAGAAGTGAAGTCAAGTAATCTAATTTATATTACCATTATGCCAAATCCTAAATATCACATGAATAGCAATCATACAAATCAAAGTTATTTATTTGTTAACTTTTTTTTGGTAGAGGAGTTAAATAATTAGCAAGCCTGGTAGGGATAGATGAGTATAAAGAAAAACTGTGAACTAAGGAAACAGAGCTAAACTTGTTGGAGGCTGCCATAGCAAGAGATTTTCATTTCTGCAAGAGAAACGACTTCCAGAACAGCGTTCCTAAACATCTTTCATACCCTAAGACATACATAGGGGCTCTAAGATGCTCTGACTTGATACCTCTTATGAGGTTCTGTCAAATCCATACCCAATTATTTTATGAAAATGGGAATGACAGAACGGAGGTAGTTGAGGTCCGAAGGGAAGGCCGGAGGTCACCTGTGCAACAACGTAGAGCCAGCTGAGCTCTGGTTGCTCAAGATGTCCTGTGAGCAACAACTCAGCTGGTTGCCACATTCCATCCAAGGACAGAAATTTAACCACCTCTCTGGACAGCCTACTCCAATGCTTGGCTGTGCTCACTGTAAAACTAGTTTTCCTAATATTAAGCAGGAAGCTGCTTTGTTGCAAGTTGTACTCATTGCTTCTAATCTTTTTGCTCTGCAGCTCTGAGAATGGCCCAGGTCCAGCTTCACTGCACCCTCTCATTTAGCTACCCTAATGGTAGTTGTATCAAGATCACATCAGCTCCATCATGGTATATAAATGCCAGGTGTAAAGGCAAATCACTATTTTATTGCACACGCCAATTCAAGATGATAGGTTGAAATTTAGCCTCTCTCTCTTTTTCTTTCCTTTTTTTTAAATATACAATTGTGACCAAGAGATTTTGAATATGTATCATCCATATCAGCACTTAAAATAACACGGAGACTTTGTAAAGTACTCACACAGTAATATTTTATGTCAGACAAGGAGGGCAATGTTTAAGGCAAATATAAAAATTACAAAAAAAATACAGAAGTGCCAATCAAAAGGTAGATGATTCAGTGGGTTTCCAGTGGGGGAGTACCTGAAACTTGGTATCTATTATACCAAAGTTGTATATACATTTTTTGTTACTTTCTTTTTAAACATCTGCTAGCAGATCAATTCCAACAATATTTTGGCAGCCTAAAATTACACCCTTCTGACCTTGACATTAGTATTCAACAGCGCTGATGAAAGAATGACAGCTTCTCCATCCTACTGGGTGATCTTGCAAGCTTTTACCTTCATGACTATGGAGTTTCTGTCAAATGTGCTTCCAGCTGAACGATCACATTCTTTTGAATTATGAAGTGGCTGAAAACTGCACTAATTGGGTCCATATTGATGTCACTCATAAAGATTAAATAGCCTTAATACTCTTCCAAGTTATATAAATTCTTATAATGTTAGATATAGCATATATTTGGCTTGAGTGAGGCATTCGCAATACTTAGGCAACACATGCAAACCATATTTAAAAATACTTACACTTAAGAGTGTTTTTTTTCATTAAAAGAAGTCAGAACAAAATTGCAAAACAAAAGAAAGACATGCAAATTACAAAGAAAAACCCAATGTAATACCTAGAAAATACATCCGTAATTTCTTATGTGTAGTGTTATTTAAGCAAATTAAAAACCAGAAAGAATGAATTGCAGAGCAGCATTCACTTAGAATTAATCTGGCTTCTGGACTACACTGAGCACTGAAGAATTACTGCCTCATCCCAGTCTCAATTCCTCCTAACTTTAGTGTGTCTAATGAAAGAAACAGCATGTGCTTTCCTACAAGTTTCCCTTCTGTTCTCTGATGAACAACACATTTTGCCTCTGTAATTACAAAGAACACGTAGTACCTCACTGCAGTACCCAATGATTTGGGTATAGCTTTGCTGTGTGTCACATCACAGTGGGTTGGGGACTGCGGGACCCAACTCTACGAGGATGACACAGCTCAATGGCTCTAAGGTTCAAGATATGCCACCCTGTCAGAATTACATATGTAATAAATATCATAAAATGAAAGAGATACTGTAAACTGAGCAATAATTTTTCTTCTTAAGAATTCCACCTTCCTCTTGGTTACTAGAAGACAGTTATTCAGCCTGTACTATTATAGGACCTGGAATGAGAAGCTCTTAGGACACATGATTTAAAATGAGCAATTGCCCTAAGAGATTTTTTTTTTCCTCATACACACAGAAAACTGCAACCAATGTGGAACAAAGTAGCACTGATTTGTCTATTAATTTGTTAGTGGGGTAACATGCTGGCCAAAAAGAGCATGAAACTCTACATATATCTGAAAGGTAAGAAAATAAAGTAGGCAGAAAGACCAAATACTAAATATTCATTCATCATATAGGGAGGTTCTTCAGAATCTAAGATGACAGGACTTACAATATTTGAAGAATTATCATGACCTTAATCCCAGAAGATGAATTGGATTTTTTTTTCCCCTCTAAAACAGGAAAGAGATATGGGAGTGAAGACAGAAATGGAAAAGCTGATAACGCAGGTTAGCTCTCCTAGCTTATTTCTAGGGCAAGAAATCTAATGGTGATCTACTTTTGACTTGTTAAAAAAACATATCTAACATTAATACCACATCCCAAAACAGATGCAAAAATAGACTTGACTTTGGGAGCACATAACTCCTGCACCTCATCTTGCATCCATCTGACCACAGATGCAACCCAAAAGCTTCGTGAGATTCCTCCAGGCACTCGTAGAGGGAGACCGGGGCTCTTCTGAAGAGAATAGCATGGCGCAGCGTTCAGAGGGAACAGTGTTAGAAGAGCTGAGCAGACTGAGCCCACAGGGTAATTCTGAGGACAGAAGTTATCCGTGTGTCCCACTTCTTTGGACGGTTATTCGGGATTTTAGGGAGTTACGTTCAGCTGCTTGGGAACCATTCTCTCTGATGCTTGCCTGCCTGCATTCTCAACTTCTGAAGAACTGAGCAAGGCTTATTTTCCTCATTTCTATCACTTAGTTTCATCTGAGGTGCTGACCTTTAGAGCAGCAGCTGCCACAAAGTAGAAGAGAAAATTCAGTTCTTTGCTGCAACTGCAAGGCTTAAATCTTCACATTCTATCTCCTTCATGAGTATCATATCCCACATCCAGGTTTTCAGACAGCTGGGATGGATTTACACTTAATTTAGAAATAGAGAGGAAAACAGCTACTCATTAAGCCCGCAGTTGAAATGTGCCACTGGGTAACACCCCTGGCATGTCCCCCCGACCAAAGCACCCAAAACAACAAAATCTCAGGGAGAGCCTCAGACACGCTCCTCCACTCACCACTGGGCAGGCACCATCAACTTCAGCCCACTGCCGTGCTACACAGCAAGTCCAAACGCTGTGCCATGTAACATGGACCAATAGGTCACAAAACCCATGGCTCTCCTTGGAACATGCTCATCACTTACATGCATTAGAAATTAAGTAAGGACAATAGTGGTTACGTAATAGCTGTTTAAGAGGTTTTAATAAATAAATTCTAAATATTCCACCTAAATCATCTTTAAAGTAACAAAATTGGACCTGCAGATCTTGCTTTCAAAAATCATTTCAGATGGCATCTGATTCCCAGGATTACTATAGTTCCAAAGGTTAACTTTATATAGCTCTTAGACCAGTGTTCTCATATCATAGACATGGCTCTTTTTCTGTTCAGTCATCAGCTTTGAGTTCTTCCCTTATTATCTCTCTGAGACAGCTTGATATCTTGACAATTTGTTAATGACATAATTGCTTCTGATAAAATCTAGCAAATTTACAAACCTCTAATTGTTGCTCTCTGCAGCTGATCTTGAAACTGAACTCTTAAGAGATTATATTGATTATGGGAAAAGAGCCACATGTTGTTCTTACTGAAACTGTGGTTACAAAAAGACACTGAAGAAAACCTAAATGACTTAAGAAAATAAGCGAAGCTTGTTTTAGAGAGATTGTTCTAACAATTACTTTAAAGGGTGAATTCAAAAAAGTAAAGGTTCTAAATTTGCAGACTGGCTATAAGAATAGGGTTAATTAAAACCATGGCTTTGTTATGACTTTGTTCAAAGAGAGACATATAATCTATAGTAAGGTATATAAACAATGTTAAGAAGAAAGCAGAAAAAAACACAGGTTAAACTTGTACTTATCAATTGAAACTGGCTGGACGTGACACAGTAAATTTCTGTCAGTGCTAACTCACCCATGCTTTTGCTAAGGAAAGTGGCTATTCGTTCTAGTAGCAGTTAGTTTATATTTCTGATTCTGCTGTAACGCTGTAGCATATAAGTGCCCCACTCCAGTTAACATACCATATAGTATACTGTGGTGTATTCACTTAACGTACAGCCTCAGTAGGACTTGACATTATGAACCATATTTTTATCTCCACAGCTAATGATGAGTTCCCTTACAATCCTTTCTCCTTTTAAGTACTATAAGTGACAAGATTATTGGTTCAAAATCTTACTATTTGCAGCCTTTGCATAAGATCATATGTTAATTACTGCTGCATTCATTCAAAGGCTTACTTTGGTACCCATTTAGCAAAAATAAATAAAATACTAGGAGTTTTTTTTATGAGTAATGGCAAGTATAATTTTGAAGTGGTATCTCAAGCTGCCTAAATTTTCTAGTACAAATTTAAATCATAGAATCCTTAGGGTTGGAAGGGACCTTTAGAGATCACCTAGTCCGACCCTGTTGCACATGCTGTGTCATGATATCCCTTCAGCTTGTAGCAAGGATGTGCTAGAATGGATACTATTTCCAGTCCTAGAACCAGAAGCAAACAATCCCAACTTTATGCAGCACTTCATCTCAAATGACTTCAGTTCAAAGTCAGTTGTATTCCTAAAATACAGTGAGACTGCAAATGTTGTTCACAGAAGAATTTAACTCTACAGTCTATTTATAAGGCATTCTCAAGCATACACAGGAAACTGACTCTACAGTATTTTGACAGGCCAAGGATTACTGAGATTTCCAAGGCCAGGTATGTGGATCCAGGATTTTTCAGGAAAAGGTAACACTTAACGCTCATAGCCAGACAGGTAACAGGAACCACAGGGCTGGCACTTCGGTTTTCCTGGTACCAGTGTTGAGCACGTTGCCCTCCCAACCTGTTGCTTGGGTCGTTCTATGGTCTTGGTAAGAGATTTTACTCATATAACAATAAAAGTAAAGAAAATTATAAGGCAAAATATTGCTGCTGCAAGGAGCTTTGGGCTGTGACATAGGGTATTGCACTTTAATCTTTTGTTTCCACCATAATTTTATTGTATAAGGCCTGCAGGACACAAAGGCAATATAAAGCTTTTGATATAAAGCGAGGTGAGAAGTGATTAAGGCTACGTTGATCTGTTAATTCAACAACACTTCAGAATGACTGAATACATATAAAAAGGTGAATTACAATTACACTAAGAGAGTATATACGAAATCCATATTAATACCACATTAGTACTTCATGACTAACATTATTACAGCTAATACTAAATGATAAAATGACTGCCTACTTATAGAATTACCATTTCTAATCTTCCTACTAGAAGGAAAATAATTATGCCTCAGTAGAAGGAATGCAAACCTTTTTTTTAAAAAAAAAAATCAATTATTTAAGCATAAAATATGGTTTTCACCAGGCATGTGTTGGCTTGTGAATGATTTCCTGAGATAAATACGCAAGTTAGCAGGGGATTTCCATTTTCTAAAGTCTGGGGGAAGAACTATTTTTTAGTTTTAATTTAGGAAAATAAAACACTCACATTCTATTCTGCCACTTAGTAAAGAAAATGAGCATGAGCAAAACTTTATCCCTATGTATGACTTCTATGTTAGGCAGAATAGATTTAGCTGTTCTAACGATCTTTATTTCTCCCATCTGTGACCCAGCAGTGTTTGTACTGCTTAGGTGTCTAAAAGTCCTAACTAAAATCAAGGCAGCATCGCCTGAAGCACTGAAAAATCAAGCATAGATGGTCCTAGCTACAAAAGAAAATAGACAGTTACAAAGAAAGGGCAATCTGCTTCCCCACAGGAAAAATAATAATAAAAAAGCAATGAAGACTGAGTGTGAGCAATTCCACTCAGGAACAAGAGAGTTGTTCCAACAGATTGAACTCATGGATTCCTACCCTCCACTTATTTAAAAATTCAGGCCTAGTTTCAGAATTACATCTGCATGGTTTGACAGGGCCTGAAAGTGAACTCGGGATCTGCTGTGCCCTAAGGCCAGTGTCTTCCTCATAAAACTGACTTGGCATTACGTTCCATGGTTTACATCACGGAAGTGACAGTTGTGTGTAAATAAGTGAGGTATTGGGACAACTGCTATTTTTGATGTCTTTACCAAAGAGACCCTGTAGCAAGAGCCTGTGACCAAAACACAACCATATGGAGGAGAGAGGGGAAAGGCAGAACAGCTCCAGGTCCCTCGCTGAGCAGGAGGCTGCCACAAAGCCCTGCACGCTTCTGAAAGGCCCAACTTGGAGGAAGCTTTCAAAGAAGCACTGAAGAGACTGCAATTTTGTGTGATTTTTGAAGGAGTGGGTAGAGTAATTAAGAGAAGGAAAGAAAACACAAAATACAAGGTAAATTTACAACAACTTTTGTCTGAGAAAATTGTTAATCTACAAATTAAAAATGACAACAATGCAAAGATCAATCTGTCAATATGACAACCGGCAGTTTCAGATGGTTTATTTTTCATAGAGAAGTAGAAATGGCTTTACATTGTTAAAAGGGAAAATTATTTGAGCCTTGCACAATAGTTAATGATAGTGATTTGCAGTGTCTTCATGTGATATATTTGTTTTCATGACATATTGGGGTCAGGAACATCGAGGAACACAGACTGCTGTTCAGAAAACAATTTCAACTAATTCTGGCTTTAAAGCTCCGTAATGTTTTTATCACCTGAGAAAGGAACTAACAGAATGGCTGATGCATTCTTCAATCTGCATGCCCTTTCTGTGGCATGGGGTAACAGCTGTCAATGCATAAATAAGTTAGGTATGGAGCTTCTGCTACAGGCCTAATTATACAGCTTTCTTCTTTGCAGAATCCAAGAAAACCTAAAGTCAGCACGTGAACTGTTAGCTCTGAATCTGAAGCTGGGAAGCTTCAAACTCTTGAGACAAGAGATTTGCTTCTTACGACAGCACACCAGTAGAACTGCAGAACTTTAATGGGGAAGAGGCACACAAGACCAAAACAAAATTTGTTACATTCAAATTAGTGAAGATTTTATACACACAGACACATGCATCTTTCTGTTACAAGAAGAACACAAAAGTAAGCTAGTCCCTGTTTAAAAGAACACAGAAATCAAATGATTGAAAAAATATAGAAACAACTATTTTAAAAATAATTTTGGAATTTTTCTTGAAAAAAATACAAAATGATGGGAAAATTAAAAAGGACACAGAGCAAGAAGATATATTTATATTTGCACAAAGAGATACCCTCAAGGCAATGAGTATCTCAGTTCTTGACAAGCTTTTTGCTCTTGTGAGTAGTGAAAAACTCCCAGGAATGGGGAAGAAAGGAAATTTTCCTACAGCTGCCTGGAGCCTGCTGCCCCTCCTGAATCACTGTCCAGAGAAAAGGCTTTAGCAACTGCCTGTCATAATGAAATGACAATGGTTGCTATCAAGAGTACATGGACAGCTCGAACCATCCTTAACACCCATATAAAGCTACCAAATTTGTACTGCCTTGTTACTCAGGGGGGTGCAAGCAGGAAGGTCTCGGCTTCCTGGCTTGGAGGACTGCTATCCAACTGCCAGGAGAAAAATCCATTTGCTCTTCTGGAGCTCTGCTGGCAACTCCACATGCTCTCTGGGCTCTGGTTGCCTCGTGCTCATCATTTAGCTCATTCTGGCTTCCTGGAACTACAGGGGCAATACTGCTGCTCCTGCCCAGGCAGGAAAATTACTCACAGATACACCCTCAACAGCCACTTTGGTTGCATCACAGTTAACTTTCCTGATTTACCAACTATATATTACAAAGACGATGTATCCCCTAATGCATCTCTATTGTATGCACTGCTTCCTTAGTGCTGTCATTTTACTTCGACAACTGAAGAGAACTTCAATAATGTAATGAAAATGAGTAGATTGTTTTGTTGGCTCAAATACGTGCACTAAACTGAATGTGGAAAACAGAAAGACAAAATCAAATCTTTATATATCCAATTCTTAAGGACTGTGTTTTCCGTTCACTTTCACAGTTCTTGTGATTCAGAAAGGACTGCAGACCACAGTACGAAACATAGAAAATTGCCATCCTGATTATTTTTTGCTATTTTCTCCCATCTTAAGGTGAGTCCTTGATCACTCTTCAGCTTCTTCTCACCTACAAGTCAGTTACACATTTACTGATTCTGGACAGAACATTTGCGTATCCAATGTTATATTTCAATGCTCACTGGCCAGAACTATTTGCTTTGCACCACAGTTAACTGAGATTTTAGAAAGAAGGTCTTAAGTTCCTGCTAGGCTGTGCTTAGAGCCTACATCCACATACAGCCTTTGCGAATCCCCAGGAGGCAGCTGCCAAGTAAACTTTGCATACCCTTCAACTAGGTATTTTAATTAGTTCTCAACTGGCATGATAGTGAAGGCAGATGCCCACGAGAACTGGAAAAGGATGAAAGAAAATACAAACACACAGGATTAAAATGGTCAGAAGCAAACGCAGAGACAGTTTATGCAGAGCAAGGGATCATAAGTGAAAGAAATTGTACTTTTAGTTGTTAAAATGTTGAAAGATGCCAGGGAGACTTATGAAGCAATTTAACAGCACCGCTGGGAAAACTGTAATTCTGCTTTTGTACAATACCGTTAAATTTCAAGGCAGAGTGAGCAAGTAATAGAGATGAAATCTGATGAAATTAATTTACTCGCAGAAAAGACAGACCTACTGTCCTGTCTCAAAGGAAAGCGGGAAGACGCACAGGCTGGTCCAGGCTTAACAGAAACAGGCCTGAAAAATTATCAGTAGAAATGCCCCCCAAACTAATATATATTCATTATAATAGTAAATAAAAATAATAAAATACAAGTAAAGAGTAAATCTTTTCCTCCCATGATTGCTACCTGAGAAAGACAAAAGGAATCACAGGCTTTGGAATGAAGCACGTTAACCAACATCTCTGATGGGGCTCTAACAGGAAAGAGCAAATGCGAGCTCTTTTCCAACGCTACACACAAGCCAAGGCGCATTATTCATATAATGGATGTTTAAAGTGTATTCACAATAGATTACAAAGATATTAAAGCATAATTTTTGCTCTGTTCCTTCTTGCATTTATTGATCTGTAGCTAAACACTTAATCAATTTTGTTTGTCAGTTACTCACTGCAACTATAAGCAAGAGAATAATGAAAAGAAAGCAAAAGAAATGAGTATTTTGTTTAGCTACTAGGGGAAGTGACCCAAAGCAATTTGAACCCCAAACCTTATTAAATGTAACTATACAAAGATCCAATGACTAAACAGAGATAATTTTGCAATAAAGGCAAAACCTTCATTTGGGATGCAAATTGGCTCAAAAAATGAAAGAGCCTAGCAATAAAATGTAGACATAAATCTTGCAAATGGTTATATTCCTTTTATTTGGACAAATCAAATATCTACAAACAGACCATTCAAGGAACCTGGGATCCACAATTTCCAAGCATATGTGGGTAGGAGCTTGGTGACTAAATACCTTGCAGGAACAGGAGGGCTCTGTGTGCAATACCTAAATAAAAGTAGAAGGGGAAGGCTGGGTTGTTTTTTCACAAGTCTGTCATCACCTTACTCTCAACCTGCTGCATAATGAAGTACATGAGACTTCCTTATTCACACACCCTTCACATTTATTCAAACAGGTGATTACTGCTCTATGAGCTGTCAAAAGGTAAAATAACTAAGTTCTGTCTGGTTTCTAACTATAGTTTTACTTTCAGAAGAATGTACAAATCGTATTTTGCATGTCAAGAATTAGAGCAATAAGCAAAAAAAAGTCTCATATATGTTAAAGAGATCACTTGCTATAAGTCAGAAATCAGGCAGAACTGGGGGTATTAAATGAACCTGGGTGCACCATCTGGCTAGGAGCACTGCTTGCGAAGACCACTTATGGCTCTGGTAGAATTTATTTGCATTAACCTTTTAAGTTAGGAGAAAACAAGAAAAAAGTCCTAAGTTAAAAAAAACAAACAAAAAAACAACCTCCCCAAAAGCAAACTGAGGCTGGGGGCAGAGGAGGAGCAAGTTTTCTTTGCAGAAATGGTTATTTTGATGCTTAAGATGGAAAGAACTACAAAGCTTGCAAAGTTCATTATTGACTTCTTCAGCTGGAGTCACTGTGAACTTTAAATTATAAATGGTCCCTCTAATTTGAAGGAAGAGATGAATAAGAGGGACTGCAAAGGATGTTGAAAAAAAACAGATGCAGCAGTTTGGCAAGCAAGACACCTAGGGATGCTCTATTTGATCAAAGTGGGAAAACTACGTAGGCTGAACTGTCTGCTTTGTTTACAGTCATTGCCATTCTCGCACCTCACCTGCCTCTCTGCATTATTGTACTGTCTACATTTTTTATTTACTGTTGGATGATCAGCGAATCACTGTCCAAGGTATTTTTCTGTGACAGATCTATTTAAATTTATTGAACTACCTAACATTGTGGTTAGAGCAACTACTATCATCTCTTTACGACTGCTATCTCCTTTACTTACAAAAGTGGGCAACATACAGAGAATGACAAAACAAAAACGCTGAAAAGGACTGGAGAATTCTGCATCAAAATGGGCATGGACAGCTAGTATTAGGCTGTAAAAAGATAATGGCATTTCTGTCTCTTGGGCAAAGAAAAATAACTTTTCCACCACATAATAAATTTATTAGCCTTCCTGACCTCATCATTGCCACCTTAGCTTGGAATACAGCATCAAAGGCAGGACCATCTGCTTGACAGCCATTCCCCCAGTGCAGCTTGTTAACGCTCCCCGTTATTACATTAGCGCGCCCAAATTTACTGCTTGAGCACCACCTCGTGGAAATTCCTCAAACTGCTGAATCTTCCCCAAATTCACCCACACACACGTGCGTGTGCCAGAAAAAGGCAAGCCAGGAAGGTAAGCAAGGCATTTCCCTTCCCACAACGCAATCCCGGGACTCTGCGTATCCCAGGAAAGTCTCCGAGCAGCTCAGATCCCACAGAACGCAACGCAGGCAGCCGAGAGGTTCAAGGAAAGCTTTTCTCATCCACTATCCCCAAGTTCACAAATTGTTTAACTGAGGTTGAGCCTCACAGAGTTCAGTCCTTTCACAACCCTGCTCAGGGCACCAACAGCTAAATTCTGTTTTGTGTTTTAGGTGTTTTTTTTTTTTTTTTGGGGGGGGGGGGGGGGGGGAAAAGGCCCCACCCAAGATAACTTCCAACAGATACTTCTAAGACACTCAGTCTATTTGCAATGAAATACTAAAATAATTAAGTACTCTGAAGGTACATGGCATTACAATTATATCTTTATGGTACACAAGAGTGAGTGTGCATATAGAGTTAAAAGTTTGTAATAACAGGCATCCTTCCTAAGTGTCAATATGAATAAACTTACCTATGTGTTCCTTTATGCTGAAGCAAATAGTTAGCTTTTTTTCCCAGATACTCTGCACAAAGTGCACATGAAATGAGATCTTACTTATCAGTGAAACCCAACAGTAATGTTGAGCATTTTTTAAAGAAAACAGTACATTTTTTCAATGTAATTAAACATATATGCTAGCACATAAAAATGACTTTAATTTCTTATAGATATTTTCTTAACTGAAGAAAATAAGGAACATGCATATTCAAGTCAGATTATCAAGAAGATGAGAGCTTAGTTGCCCCATGTTTGTAGCCTCCTCTGCCTGCCCTCCACATTCTGGCCGTCTTTGCCCTGAGACACATTTAGGGACCCAGCCTTCCCCACCTCCCTTTACAACCCAGCATCAATTCTCGGCTACTTACTAACAACCATCATGCCCAGCCTTTGTAACTGGCTAAACAGAAATTTTTTAAAAACATCTAGAAAACTTTTCTAAGGAACTTCAGTCAGTCACACAAGATGTGTCATTGTGGATAGATGCCAACCACCGAATTGCTTAATGCTGCTTTGGAATCAATCATTACATCTCCAGACTTAGTATTTATCTTAGCATCACCCCACCAATGAATATGTCAGGATAGGAAAAGTTGCCACAATACATATGTATAAGCACATACCTGTATGCATGTAACTCTAAGGACTCCATTTGCAAATGTGCAGTATTGAGCTGAACTCAGGGCTACCTTGGGTCAAATTTAGGAGCTCCAAGTGCAGAAAATGCGGCAGCGGTAACACGCTGATTACCAGGTTCATGCATAAAAATACACACAGAACCACACCTGGAAAGGACATTCAGGTTTCTGTGTCAGAGAACCAGTCGACACAAGGCGCAGTTCCCGGGGCGGGCAGACACGGCTCTCCGGCACCGCCGGGAAGGCGCTAGGGACGGGAACGCAGCAGCACGACTGTGCTGCTGTCTCGGCACCCAGACGCCCCAACACCACAGACTGCTCAATAAAGGCTCTCGAGTAAGACGCTTTTTAAACAACTTCCAGCTTCTAGAAAGGGCAGTACTAAGTAATAAACAGTATATGACACCTGTTAAATTGGTTCGGCAAGCAACTGCTCAATGGCAAAGTCATGAGAAAGTATTTTACATTTTAGCAGTATACCATCTAATTCTCCAGGCTTTACTCCGTGTGGATGGATTATATCTTCCTGAAAACAGTTCCCTAAGCCATTTAGGCTTTAAAACCAATCAAGTCACAAAATTGCTGGTCGGCAATATCCTTTAAGGTTTGCTTCAAATACTTTTGATGCATAAACAGTGTTTAGGAAAAAAAAAAAAAAGGAAAAATACATTAGAGAAACCTAAGTCTATGCCCATAAGCCTACTGTCATCTATGAAAACAATCTGGGGGCTTTAGCACCTTTCAGCACAGAAGGAAGGAAGGCTCAGAGCCACGTGAGGGACCAAGATCTCATTTCACAGCCCTCCCCACAACTTGCAAGGAGGGTTCCCTGCTTCCTGATCCAGGTGCAAACAGCCATTGGAGAAGAATAATCAAAGCTGGCTACACGTAACACTTGTCAAACCACCTGCCTTCTACACACCCTTGTTTGGGAAATGGTTTCAGATCAACCTTAGCTATTTTATGACTATCAGGCCATTTGCACTCAGGATGGACTGCACTACCTCAATTTTGTGAAATTTTAAGCACAGATGTCACTTCATATTCTTTCAGTCGGCTGACAAGCTTTACTTATTTATTTTTTTAGGTTGAGGGAAAGGACTGCTTTGAGAATCTTATCACATTGAATGAGACACGGATACTAACAGACAGGAACACACTGGGAGCCCGCTAAGTCATTTGCTACTAACTACACAGGCAGTCACTCACCTTCAGGGACAGATCTGTTCTATGCACAGCCAGTCACCATCCACCAGTGTCAGTAAAAGCTTCTTATGCACTCCCAGTTTATCAGAACACAAATAGTATTGTAACTGCTAAATGCGGACAATAACTTTTGTCACCATCACTCATGTAAATATAAATATATCCATAGTTTCTGTTTTCTGCCAGAAAAGAGACAGTCTTCTAGGTTGGGAAAAAAATTCATGTTATGGGAAAATATATGCAGCTTCCGATAAGGTCTAGCGTTTTCTTTTTTCCTGTTTCTCCCTCTCTGCCTATGCCTCATACACACACTTGGATAGGCATCCCTAAACAGGTGCCAATTTGGGGAGTCTGCTGAGCTCCAGCCTTTAGGAACAAATAGCTGAAGGTGAGTAGGATGCGTTATGCTATACCTGCATTTCACATTAGGCAATGTAATGCCTAATGAGATGGTTGCAGCAGCTGTAGTGCTGCCTCCTACTGAATTCCATGTTCTACAAGTGCTGACTCCCCAAGAGCGAGGGACTGCGTGCTGCAGGATATAACATCGGCAGTACAAAGATCATGAGCTAACCTGTAGTTAAGTGCTGCTTCTGTTGATATTGCAAAATATTAAGATCCAAATGGGCATATATATTTAAACAATTCCAATGAAATTAAGTGCTTGAATTCCACAAGAAAGCTGTACTATACCAGGGGTACCAGTGCTGAAAGCATTTTCATAGAATCCTATTAATTCAGAACTGAGGAGAAGCTACTAACCAATTCCTCCTTTTAACACCCAATTAACTTTTTCCAAAACAATTAGTTGTATGAGAGTTTCAACATGCTTATGCTCTTCAGGACTTCAAAGTGAATAGTTCCATGTTACATTCCTCTACATGACTATTCTTGCAGATATTTTAGGAAGGGGATGGTTTTCTTCTTTCTTGTTCCAATACTGGCCCTCTCAAAGTCACCATTAGATGCATTTTTCCCAGTGCAATGAAAAATCATTTAGCCAATAGTGTTAAGTGGGTGACAACCAAGGAATTATGCTGCTGGAGTGCCTTCATGCCGCTCACATCCCCCTGCTCGCATGTTTATAGGACACAGGGGAAATATTTTAAGGAGCTTGCAACTTTAATTATCTGGGAATATCACTCAGAATTTAAGTCCTCTTTGGTTTTTGATTACGTCTCCCTATATGCGAAACAGCCCGGGATTCAGGTCGTGTGCAGCAAGCAGGCTAGGGAGGCAGCGGTGTCCCCATCCCTAAACTGGTTTTCATATTTTGTTCAGAACTCTCTAACATCACTTCAAACTACACCATTTGTCAGATAGAATCCTCATGATCCTATCTGTGTGCATGTGAATGGACAGGGAGCAGCATTTTGAATCCAGGCTCTGTATTATGTCTACCAAGTATTACCTGAAAGAAACAGTAAAGAATTTGTGCTATTCTCACCAGTTTCATAACCAGAAAATATTTTTTTAAAACTGTATTTTAAAAAATGTAAACTCAAGCCACCCCTACGTTCACAGGGCTAATGAAAGACAAGAAGAAAGTGTTGGAAGAAATCAGTCACTTTCTCAGTGACAGTTTTCTCCTCTTCCCCTCGACCTCCTAACACATGAACTATCTCCTATCTTCGAGAAGGGACAGGACATCTGAAACGATTCCTGACATATTTGTCTGCCCTTGCAAGGTACAGCCTCTTTATGCAAAGAGTGCTTAAACTTCCAATACAGGATATTAGAAGTTAAGAAATTCCTGTTTGAATGCAGCTGTCACCCGTCCAAATTTTGTAGTATCATCTTATTTTCGAAAAGCATATCTCACCCGAAATACTTGCAAACGTATTATGACTAATCCAAAATGTACTGAACTGATGCAATGTGACATTATCACGTTTTTTCTTTACAGTCTATCAAATATGAATGCCCTAATGTCAAGATTTAGACAGACGGGCACAGAAAAAAAGATCAGGAACCTCATTAAAGGGTGTTATGAAGCAGAGATTTCTGTATTTCCCTTCAAAAGGCTTTACAAAATACCTGCAACAGAATGAACTTAAGTAGTAAAAGCACCAGGAAAATACTAAGATGAGCAAAAAAACCCTTTCCAAATGACATAACATTAAACAAAAAATACTTTGCACTCATACGTTATTGCATTCAACATAGACCAGTCAAAAATATACTGTTTATCTAAAGATGGAACTCTTTTCCCCACCAATGCAATGCACCTTAAGATTCTGGGAGATTTGTAGCTGTTTCACTCTTAATGTGCTCAGTAATGGAAGCTCTGAAGAACGTGACTGCCACCTGCAATCCATTTTAACTACCTTGAGACACCTCCGAAAGCCACAGTGCTAACATCAACACTCGAAGTTCATGGAAACGTTCACTCTGTGAACTCAGATAAATATAACAGAAAATAAAAATGCTGTTTTGGGCCCATGTTTATGCATTTGCTTTCCAAGGAGTCCTTCCATACTACTTCACAAGAGTTGCAACAGCAAGACACTTCCACTCGAGGAAGGCATGCGATATATAATATTGTGTCTAAATATTTTGTGTGTTTGGTATTATGTCAAATGCCCCAAAATACAATCCCTAGAATGTGCTACAGGAGTGCTCCATCTAGACAAAAATAATTAATTATCACACAGTGCACCACCAAGTAGTGCTTACGAGCATGCGGTATAGCCTGCATTTATTGTGGCAATATCTCGTATCGTCAAGGGAAATTACAGTGATGAACACCTGTTTTACACAGGGAGCTACTAAGATCTGCATTAATCTGTCCCAGGCTGCTTCTCAGAGAAACGGTTTGAAGACACAGTACCTTAACCCTTTTGATAAACTCCCTTTAAAGAAAGCATCCTGAAATACTTTCAAAAGACATAATACAAGTTTCTTGGTAGACATTTCCTTGGAAAGGTTCTCAGTTTGAGAGCTCTTCAGCTTCCCACTGATTTTCAGAGTTTCATTAACTAGCATAATTCTACGTTTCCGCTTAATGGAAAAGCCTTGTGAAATGAAGCCCTAGCAAAACCTTGAAGAAATATTACTTGTCTTTATTGAGGAAAAAAATAGTGAAAGGTGTGTGTCTGTGTGTGTGTATGTGTATATATATATATATATATATGTGTGTATTTGTTCTGTTTAAAATATCCCTCTGTCTTTGTTTCTTGTCAAAAACGTTACTACATGTGACCCTGTAAAAGCACAGTCCATACCTCTAGGCTAGCAGTGCATAATCTAATGGGAATATTTAAAAGCTACAGCAGGAGCAGAATACCAATAATGGCAATGGTCAATGATCCGTTACTGCAGTAGCTTAATTTTTAGTAACTCTTCTCAGCAATGTATCTTTTTCTATCATTTTCTATTATTTTATGAATATCCATAAAAGGTGCTGCAGCTTTGAGAGATTATCACATTTGTGAGTTGGAACAATAGGTAATGCTTTTTCCAAAAAGAACTCCAACATTAGTAATATCAACCTAAGGCTCAACCGGACACTTTCTTGCTTACAATATAATAATTATTCATAAAGTACCCAAAATTGCAGGTTTCCTCCTCCCACTCCTTAATGACTGCTCTTACTCCGGAGGAAACCACTCATCAAACCATCTGCCACATATGCTGACTTTATGCTCTATAAAACAATAATGACTAAAAGCTACTTCTTTGACCAGCTGTGGCAAACTGTACTCCTTTGTAAGGTATTGATGCGAGCAGTTAAAAATACATATACTTTAGCTCTTTTAAATTATTTACAGTATTATTCATGATTTTAATTTCTCATTAATCTATTTATAACACTGAAATAAAGCACTGTCTGAAGTGTTTTCTTCCAGATGTCCAAGTATGGGAATTATACTCTATCTTTTCAAGCCGTTTTTCTTCTTCAGTGTCTAATTATAAATTGCCTACGATTAACTTTTTAATGAATACTTAGTAACTGTGCTAAGTTTATAAGCTGACGAACCATATGTACCTTTATTACCAGGGATTTCTTTAATTTCTTAGCTCTTTCACTAAGTACATTGCAAAAAAGAAACCTTGAAAGTTCTTCTAGCATGTGCCCAAAACAATCTCCTCTTCCATCAGAAAGCCAGTGAATTTAAAGCCAGCAGAGCACCCAACCACCACAACATGTAACCTACAGGACTCACTCAGAGACTCAGTAAGGGCTGCACAGACGGGTTTGGTCCCTGGCATCGATAATCTGCTCATTGAGCAGAAATACAGTATATTTGGTGGTACTTGGTCACATTCCGAGTCCTCGAGTAACTGTAAAATGGTAGAATGGAACGCATGAAAAAGAAAAGCATATTTCTCCACTCATAAAGAAAATAAAGTTGAAAATAAAAATACAAAGCAAGCCTTCATATTTTAGAAAAAAATCTGCATCTTTTTGCTGGTCTACCAATACAGAATGCAGGAGGAAAAGGAAAGGAAGGAACACAAAACAAAACAACAACAACAACAAAAGAGTTAAAATAGCTGATACAACAGCATGAATACTATATTCTGATTTGTGCTTAAAGCCATCATATAAAAAAAGGAGCATAAAACTGGAGTAACGTTTGTTACTTAAAACATACATCCACAGATTTAGAAAAGAACCTGGAGCGGCTTGCAGCAGGAACTAAAACATAAATATTAATTACCATTTTCTTTGTTTGAATTAAAGCCCTATTAAAAAGCCTATGCCAAATCAGTAAAGTCATTTTAAAGCTTGATTAAATTATGGTCCTATCTTTGTGCAGTTGATTGTATTGTGTAGATACAACAGGTATCTACAATACTATCTAGAGCAATTGTGGAGACATAATAAAGGCTGATACCATTCAAATTTTGCAGCTCTTCTGCAAGTTTCGACAGTATTTGCTGGTACAGGTACTAAATCCTAACAGACATGTTTATAATGTCATCCCTAAGGTACAAGGGGGAGTGGAAGAGGGAGATATTTTCCAAATTCTACTTGTTACATGTAAGTCAATTATAATCTAGTCTATCCATTAATTGTAACTCTGGGTAGTTAACGGGTAACACGCAAAGTTACAAAACAAACCCCACAAATACTCAGGCTACCCAATATGCTTATGCAAACTGTATGCAGGATATATGCAGTAAAATGACACCGCTTTTAGTTCAGGAAAATGGGTAATTACAACAGGGGGAATAAACACCAGTGTTGTCTTCTCATGATCTTAGTTTGTTCACATTCCTGAAACTAGAGTATCTTCTCAGAACACCGAACTTCAGCAAAAGCAGACAAGCACTAAAAAGCAAAGTCAACTGCCCTCCTTCCCCAGTGGAAGGCACAGAGCACGTACTTGCACTGCTCCATAGTGACAGCAGCTAAAATAAAACACTGCTTTTTTAAATTTATTATTTGTACTACAGCACTTAACATTCTAAGTGCAATTCCGTTCCCTAGGCCCAGAAGGCACTTGCAGCTCCTTCCCTAGCAGGAGCACCGCGCCAGAGCATCTCCTCAGCGAGAGTCACCTATGCAGGGACAGCAGCTGGAGTTAAAGCAGCTCTTCAATAGCGGTAAGGCCTCCTACGCAGTGAGCTACTAATACCAAATATTAATCACTGTTAACAGATCAGCTCGCAGGCTCGTAATTCTCCCCGCGCTGCCCCATGCTGTTCGCAGGTGCTTCTCCCGCGGCGGGGAGGTTAAGTGGCTGCCGCTGCCTGGCGCATGCAGGTGGATGCTGCGGGGAGGGAGGCAGCGGCATCCCGCGGGACAGCGGCGTCCCGGGAGGGGAAGCACCGCTCCTTCCAGGCAAGGAGCCGCCCGGCCCAGGCAAAGGCTCCAGATGCGTTTTGTTGCTGATCCGGTGACAGCGACTAACCTCCAGGAGCAGGTTTTACACTGCCAACTCGGCTGGGGTTGTTTTTAAGGAAAGAGGATTGCTCACGCAGCTCGTGCGGCAGCAGCCACAGGAACACGAGGTGCATTTCTCCACAAATCACCAGCGAGCTGCAACAGTTACTACCTAGACATTTGGGCTTTGCATTTTCTAAACATATTTGAAGTATGCGCTTATTTTGCCTTTAAAGAATAACCAAAGCCATAACTGTTATTACCAGTCACACGATTTAGTCTCCTAGTTCTAACCACGTGTCACAGCAACAGCAGATGCACAAGAGGGACAGCACAAGTGAAGTGGGACAGAGTTAGCAGGGCAAGCACAAACTCTGCTCTTCATCTACGCAGCTTGGTTAGCTGGCAAGGAGTGAGGGAAAGGGGCAGTGCTGGCCCGGCAGCAGCCCTAGCCAGGGCAAAGGCAGCCCTGGGCTGCCCGGCCCAGCCAAGCAGTGCCAGGCTGGCGTGAACGGGCTCGCATGCACCGCAACGCCCCGCTAACCAGCTGCACCTACACACACCTCCCGGGGAACTAGGGGGAAAGGGGCAGGAACACGTGGTAAGCAGCAAGGCTGGAAATCACCTTGAGTGAAAAGACAATTATCAATACAGTATCATACTGTCTCAAGTACTATAAATATATCATTGGTACCTTTCAGCAAAACACAGCAAATGAACTACGTTCAAGTGAAAACAGGCTATTGAAAGTGGTGTGTGTTAATATATAGGCGTATAAAATGATAATCATTACATATATATATTGTTGTTGAGCTGGAAAGGCCAGCGTACACATGCAGATGAAAAGTCAATGAGATTATGAATGGCCTAACTCAAATGGCCAATAACTGATATGCTTTATTAAACGTGTGCAGGAAGTAACCAACAACCCTACACTGAAATATTTCAGTGCCGTAAGAATAATGCACAGGCAAATCTAAAACTAATCATGAAGGATCTGCTTTATTATTCAAGCTCTCACCTCTGCTTCCTTTTTTTAAGCTTTCCGTAGTGGTACTTTTTCCCCCATTCATCTGTCTTGCACATGCAGTATAGCAGAAAGTACTGTACCATAAATGCTCAGTAGCTTCTAGCCTTGAACAGCTTATTCGTCTAATTGTGCATCCCTTGTGGATTTTTCATAATACTTTACAGATCTAATTTAAATACTTTTACAGATTCATCAAATACATTCTCTGAGGCACATTTATTCAGCTTATTTTAAAAACTTCTAATGAATTCTCTCAATATGTAATTCTATATTCAGCATCATGATTTGAATTAAATATTATTGAACAAGGTGTTCATTATTGGATATGAATAATAATTAGGGCAATAGTAACCTTTACTATGATCACAATTCTATTCTCTTTTCTCGGAAGCTTTGTTTCCTATCTGTATAAAGATCTTCCATCTGAAAGGCAACCTTGAGTGCAAGAGATAAATAAAACTTGACCTGTTCCAGTTTTACAGAGTCTTGAATATTTAGATCTTCTCTTGAAAACCTTCCTGTTCTTGGGCATCTGGTCAGCAATATAAGGGTCACTGACTTGGTACACACAATACAAAATACGCTAATACTGTAACAGAACCCACATTTCCCTGGTAGCACACATTAATTTTTACCCTGGCTGCTTTACTCAAATATTGCTCATTTGGTTTGAGCAGAGAAATGAGTTCCCAAGAGTATGGTGAAGCGCATTCTCCTGGAATTCATTTCTAAAGGCATGGAAGACAAGAAGATGAGCAGGAACTGCTGATGAGCACGTGCCACAGCGCACCCCACACTACTGACCTGATCGCCGCCAGTGCTGCATGGGCTGTCCCGTGGATCGTGGGGGAGCTGCGTGTGTAACGGGCCTTCACTCTGCCAAAGCTTTCCATACAACACTCCTCTGGTAGCTGAGAAAGCATGAACTGCATGAACAGACTTTTAGATGCATTGAAAAATGGCAGGACTACCAGGCTTTGCATTACGTTGGCAGCCAGTAAAAGGTGGAGAATCCCAGCAGCTAATCCTAGGACCATACTGTTCAGCATCCTCTCCAGAGACTTGGGCACTGAGACAACATGTCCCTTAAGGAAATTTTCAGATGATATTAGGAAAGTAGCCGATGTCTACCTGAAAAACTTCAGTTCAGAGGGTCCTTAAGAACTTGCTCAAGAGAAAACTAATGAAATTCTGCAAAGGGCAAATTTCTGTACTCAGCAGAGGCTGTGAACAGATACACCGAGTACCAACCCCACCCTCCAAAAGCAAGAAAAGCAGAGGACTGCAGTGAATGCACAGTCGAATATGAGCCCAAAGTCTGCACTTTGCAGAGCAAAGTGAGAGGCATGACAAGCAGATAGAGGGAAGTTATTATCCTCCTTCTCCTCTTGTCACTAGTGGGGCTGCACCTGAAACACCGCATCCACACCTGGACCTTGCTGTTCAAAAAGGACATGGAGAAGCTGAAGAATTCAGCCCAACTGGATGAATGGCTTCTGAAGGGGGAGAGCAGCAGGGAGAGCCCAGCTTGCTCCGTCCTGTGAGGAAGCGTTTGAAGGACACGCACACGGGCGACGGAACCAAACTCTTCATACTGACAAAGGAAATCAAAAGGGACAAGACACTCAGCAGCCTGGGAGACTCACAGGGGACAGGAGAAGAAAAACTAATTCTTCACGAGGACAGTGTTGTAATGTTGGAGACTGGAATTTCTATCCCTAGAGGTTTTACAGACATGGGTACACAGAACCACAGCCCTCCTGGCCTGGTGTTAGCAGTGACCAACAGGGATCCTTTACAACCAACATTTCAGAGTCTTTTGAAGTCACTGCAAAAAAAACAAAATTATAAACCAATGACAACCTCTGCCTCCAAAATCTATGATTCCAAAAATGCCACAATAAAAAAGTGGTCTACATTAATACATCAGCCTAATTATCTGGAAGGACAAAACCTTGCTATTCTGGCAGTATGCCACAGACCGTAAGACAGCAGCACATTTCCGCATGTCGCAAGCTTCAGCCATGAGCATGCAGGTGGGCTGTCCACCTACAAGGATACATTTTAGGATAAATAACTCTGAACAATCCTATTCCACGCTCAGATGCATCTCATTGCACTATGGGACAAAAAGAAAAGGAGCAGTGGACAGACAGAAGAACTGCAGCTTAGGAAATTCCCTTCTCCTTTAAACTAAACGCTGTGTCATGCAGGATGAAGGCTGAATTACAATCATGAAAAAGTAAATCAGCAAACACACATTTCTGAGATTCTTTTTTCCAGAATACGCCATCAAGAAGTAATTATTGATTTAATGCCATTTAGTCTAGAGTGTATACAGATGTTTAAATTTGAAGCCAAAAATTGTTGGGCGGGGTAGGGGGGTTGTAGTTGCATAGGGTTAATAGCTGCCTACAGTGGGAGTTGAAAGGTGAATTTGCAAATACAGTGACAACAAATGACCGGAGCTGCAAACTCATGTTAGACGTTAGTTATGTTAGTGCCTGCCTTGCACAAAATAACAGCTTGTCAACATTTGTGGCCTACATAGAAGCTCCTTAAGAAGGTTGAGGGTGTTCCAAAAAATATCACTCATGTATCACAGAAAGAAGAAAAAGTAACTCTCATTACTCACTTTTTGGTACGAGCAGCAATCAAGTTACCTATCAAAATGCAATTTTTAGAAGCAATTCATTATTAGAGAAGCACTTCATCTTTTTAAATGAATCTAGTGCTCAAGAAGCAACCAAGTGGGAACTGTAGAAAATGATATCCTGTTTACCCTCAAAAAAGCACCAACAACAGTAACCCTTGGTTATTAAGGTGATGAGAGCTGCGAGAGCTGCTTTCCAAAACCCCGGCTGAGCATTTGGAGGCAGTTGCAGCCTAGCCCCACAGCTGCCTAATCCTGGCTCAGATTTACCTCAAAAATTGGTGCTACATTCAAGGAAACAGACAGATATTAGAAAAATGAAAGCATGGTTGGCCTGTACATGCTCAAACTCGAATTCAACTTTAGTCTCACGAAGAAAAATGGCAATTCGGACCAGTGAACATAAAAAGTTTTCAAAAAAAAGGTACACCCTACTTCAAACTCCTCAATCATATCTAGCAGCAATAATTAGATAAAAATACAACTAGTGGGTCACTCTTATTGTAAAATAATCTATGAAAAATGTGACATGTGCAGGAATTCAATTACATTTTACCATATGAAAAGTTTGAAATGCCTGCCTTAATCTGTTTAGATCATTTGCTCCCCAAATTTATAGTGACAGATACTAGATTTAAAAAGGGCTCAATATTAATTACTTCTAATTCTAAATTATTTTTAGTTCCTAATCTAATTGAAGAAATTACCTGCAACCTCTCCGAAAACCCAATTTTTTAATTAAAGCCAAGAACGACGATGACCTGGGGAGGATACACCCGGTTCGTCTTGGAAAAAGATGCCTTAGAAAGACAAAATCATATTCACCTTAGCTGCAGAGTCACAACCCGACCCGGAGCTCGGTTTTATTTTAATCTTCTGCTCACTCCCTCCTCCGGTTTGAAGAGTGTCGGGAGCAAAGGCGACCCGAATGAGGCTAATGGATGTAGGTCAGGCTGCCGCTCGGCAGCGGCAAAGCCGGACCCGCCTGCGCCTCCCGCAGCCACCAGCTGCTCCCCGGCCCTGCAAAACCCGGCCTCTGGAGAAAACAAGCTCAATTCCTACAGGCACTATAGGTATTTGTGTGGTTGCTCTAAAAATTAATAGGTTACATACTGCAAAACAACTAATTCAGTTCAAGAAAATATTTTGATACATGTCCAAAACCTGCATTTTATACCTTTTAGGTACAAAGGACTCACTGGGAAAAACACAGTCACGTAGACACTTTCCTGGTCAATACACTATAAAACTAAAATGTTGGAACAAGATAGGCTGAAGCATCTGCATCTAGAAAAACACAGATTCTGTGCTAAACTAAGTTTAGTACACTCAACTTGATGGAAATATGTCAGTATAGACATTTCTATACATATAGATATGTAATCTCTCTTTAGAAACAACATAATCTGATTGCAAGAAAAAAAAGATTTAAGAAAAAGATTTATGAGAGAGAATGAAGTGCTCATCCAAATTACATCCCAACTGAGCATTCTAACACTGGGTTATTGGAGACTAATACAGATTGCATGCCTACTATCTCCTTTTCTTTCACGCATACGAAAGTTTATCCTAAAGATTTTTATCTTTCTTACTTTTGTGGGAAAACAAGGAGAGAAGCAGAGTCTGAAGTCACAGAAAGCTCTTCCTACTCAAGCCTGTCTCAGATAAACATTAAAAAAAAATACGTTATTCCTACAAAAATCTAATTTTAACTGAGAGCATATCATGCTGTTCACCATCATGTCAGAAAAAGAGAATAATTAAAATAAAAAGCTATTTATAAATGAATTATAACTTCTGCTAGAAAACATAATTAGTAAATCTCAGTTTTCAACTCTGAATGAAGTTCCATTTATAGCTCTGTTCTGAGAAATTAGTAATATTAACAGAATAATCATATGAATAAGACCATAATTAAATTTTCTTTTTCTATCTAGGAACAATATTGCATTCACAGATAGGAGTACAGTGAAAGCTGTACATGGCTTTTTTCTTTAATCTTTGAAAAATGGTTACATTTTGTTTAATGTATAACGTCCTGCACAGATTTCAATTTCGCCATCTTTATATTCCCCCATACAAAGTCATCCTTTAAGAACTGCACACTGGTCCCTGGCAAAGCAGACAAAGAACTTTTCAGTTTTGAAGAAATGGGATGTTATACATAACTTCTGTAACATGTCTATATAATCATGCTCTGCAAGTAAAATTTATTAATGTAAAATCATCTTTTTATAATCATCTTGATTCTTCCTTTGTATTTGACACCTGATCATTCTTCATTAACTTGAATCTGTACCATAAGCCCCATAAGTCCAGCATGTTTTAAACAACATAATAGAGAAATACTACACAAAAATATTAACCGCTATTACTCATAACTCAGTTGTAACAACATGAAGCTGCTACATGCTGTTTTATATTAACAGACATTGCTCCTATGGTCAAAAGCATTATAAATTTCACCTTAAATAGAGAATATGAAACAAGACACTAAAATTCCAAAAACAGAACTCCTCGGAGGACAACCCTTTGACAAAACCTGAAGTGTTCTCTCTTCTTAAATATCTACTAGCCTTCTAATAAGCCCAAGTCAAAGCTTAGGATCAGGCTCTACAGCTTACAAACACTAATTTACTTCAGCTATTTCACACTAATAATGAAGTTGGAAGATGAGTGAAACAGAACCGGAATGCTGAACAATTAAGATTCTCCCCATAAGCCCATCTCTATCATTTTATTAAAGGCAACTGGGAAAACCCATACTGAATAACTAATTCAAAATTGTATTTGTAGAAAACAAATTAATGTAATAATTTTCTTTCTGAAATTAATTTAAATCTCTGTGGATGCTCCAGCAAATTTACTCTTTACTCTGCATACAGAGAGTTATGAAGAGCCTTAGTGCACTGCTTTAGGCGCAGATTCATTGCCTCATTGCTGGCTCTAATGGCTATTCCCACCTAGCAGACTTGCTTTACAGCACAGGCAGTTTGCTCCTGCACTTACATCAGAAATTCTGAATATTGCTCTGCTGTCTTGCTTGACTATAAAATGAGATAATTTCTAGGCCAAATTAACGAGCATGAGTAAATCATATACTATGAAATCTCATTTTTGTACATTTTACAGCCTTTTTCAACTTCCTTCAATCAAACAGCTGGCTCCATAGAACTCCTACACTTCCCCCCCCCCCCCCCCCCCCCCTTTTTTTTTGTATTTTTTTTTCTTTCCATCTGTATGTTTTTAAGTCGTAAAAGAAGATTCACTAGATCTAGCAATGAACAAACCAGGCTGAGAAAGGTACTACCTGATAAGAGGCCAGAAAAGATCATCTGGTAGGAGGCACGAATATTTAAACAAAGAAATTTTAAAGCTTCTGACTTAGTATTTGTTGGCATAAGAATTCATGTTCTATGTGCCTGCAAACCTCAAGCTATTCATTCCGTATTTCCAAAATTTCTCACTGAAAGATATCTGTATTCTGTCATGTAAACTGGATTAAATGACTTAATGCTTTTTTATAGCCAAAATCATTGAAACTATCAGGTAAATTGTTTTAGGCAATCCTTCTTGTGAAGCAAAAGAAAGAACAGACCTTCAAGAGTATTTCTTACCACGCTTACACAAGAAAGGAAAATAAAACTTCTCCCGGTTACTATGAGTTCTGTGTGACTGATTTTAATGAAATTTTAGAGTACTTAATACTCTACAAATGCAAGCACTACCCTTCACAGACATTAGCCCATATACAGCTATATATGACTAACATATACTCATATGATTTAATTAAGGAAACTGACAGCAATTTGACATTTACTTAAGAAGTGTGACCTAGTACCTTGAAGCTCTATCTCCAGATCCTTAAGAACAAATCCTTTGAGCAATGAATAGCAAGCCTCGATCTCTCTACACGACCTGTGTTCCATCTGCCAAAGAGAATGAATTATTAAGCAACTGTTTTACAGGTTAAGAAGATCTGAAGATGCAAAAAAGAAATATCCATATTACGTAGATTAGAAATGTATTTCCAAAGGATATACTTCCAAGACAGGAGACTTGAGAAAAACAAAAGCATAGATTTTCACACTAAGAAATACTCGTATTCCAACATAAGCATTCATTGAAACTTCTCTTGAATTATAACCATCAGAATAAAAATACATGTCTTAAATTCCAAAAATGAGGACTCATCTTGATCAGCAGAAAAGAACTATCCAAATCATTAATATATTAAAATTGCCACAAAGTAATTACGTATTAATGTGATTTAAAACAGCTATTGAAGATAACAGCTGCTGATTATCTATCCTTAAACTGAATTTTCTAAATCTATCAGACTTTTTAAACGGGTTTAAATCTAAACTGCTTTCTCAAATTACCAGGGCAGCATGGAAAGAATCCAGCAGTTAAACGATTAATCTGAGCACTAACAGTTATGTTTTTTTATTTAATATATAACTTTTTTTTAAAGTTGGCTTTAAAGGTGGTAATGTCAAATTCTTTGTTATTATTAATTCTACCCTTTTTTTTTAAATTATTCAAACGAAGCCTACATGTTGCTTTTCATTCAGATTGAAAGCCTGATAATATAAAAATAGAAAGCTCAAATGAGAAATAATCACCCTTTCAAAGTAGAGAGCTGTCTCTTTGAGGTGCATGAGCCTTACTTCAGCTTGCAAGAATTATAATGTTGATAAAGGTGAAAAACAATAATGACCTAAACTGTCCCCTCTGAGATACTTCTATTCATTAGACTCCTGTGGGTAACTAAGAAGTATTTCTGATAGCAATCAGTTTTTAAGTTACTGCTGAATCTGAAATACACCAGTTGGCAACTCTGTTTTTAGTGATTAGGTGTTAACACCAGATTAAAAAGTGTATGAACAAAAAGGCAAAAGGAAGTTAAACTTCAGAAGACTGCAGATGAAGGTAAGCTGCTGTTTTTATTCACACTAACATATACATTCTTAGGTTTTTTTATTCTTAGTGCAAGATACTAAGCCTATCTCATAAATTACCCATATTCAATTCTACTCCTATGAAAATGATTATTTTGTGTTACTTTATTAGGCAATGATACAGAAAACTATACTAGCTACTACTTCCTCTTTCCATCACCTTCTAAGGAATCAGTAAACTTTGAATAACTGTAAATTGCTCGGGTGTTCTTTCACATTTGCTACTGCCTTTCACCCTGAACCAAAAATTCAGAAATATTCAAGATTACATATAAAGTTTTACTTTCTAATTCACGATTTGCAGAACCTTAGCTAGATTAAAAGTGTACAGGAACCACATAACATGATACATTTTTTTAAATCATTTTGAACTATGCTAACGCTTTATTGCTTGCTTTCCATTCTTTTCTTGCGCTGGGACCCAAATATTTGTGGGTAGAAGAGTAAAGTGAAGAATTCTGTATTGTCCTAAACTCTACAAGGCCATGCAAAACGAGGACTTCCCTTATCTCTTGCCTTGAATATATGCCTTGCTGTACTTCCACGCTTTAGCGTGCATAGTCGGAAGTGGGATACCCACCGCACATCTGATTTGACATGATAACGAACAGCAGACCTGTTCCCACTATGCAGAAACTCACAAAAGAGGTTTCCACACTGTGGATTTACCTGTAGTAAAATGAGAAGGACTGCAGGACTTTGTTAGCTTTCATGTTAAGAAATCCAGTCTTTGGTAGAAAACTGATGTGCAAGAGCCAATATGGTCACATCCCTCCAAGGAGCCCTTCTGTGTCGCACCCTTTTGCATGGCCGAAGGTTGATGATTCTTCCAGTTTTTGTTTTAATCCATTTCCAATAAGATACACACAGATTTTTAAAGCTACTACCCTTAAAGTCAGCAAGCTTGACAGCTCTATTCAATAGCAAAGGCTTAAACAGCTCTAGGAGAATCATGTAATTTTATCAGGACATACCTTACTTAAAGGCTTCTGGCAGGCCTAGGTATGTCAGGTAAAGTGCTACCCTCCAAATCAAATATACACTCTGAAAAGAACATGCAGCCCTCTGATACAGATTCTATATTTTCCCCCAGGGCACAGCTAAAAACTACTCATTTTCACTTGCTGTTGAGTAATATGCATTGTCATCAGTTTTCTGTGTCTGTAGGGATTCACTTCTCATTTCCTACTATGCGGAATAGAGACATAAATAGAGAAGAGACACATAAAGGGAGGATGGGGGCGAGACAGAGACTTCCCTACCTTAATGCCAAGCAGACTAAAAGCTATCCAGCACTCATCATCTCCTGTCAGGTGTTACACTGCAGGGTTTTGTGCTTTTTTTCCCGCTGTTTTTTTTTTTTCTCCCCCCAGATATTCCTACGCACCTGCTCAATGAAATGACATTTATGCACTGCTGGAATGCACAGGCTTAATGCTATGAATTTAATTTGCTAGGCATAGCAGAGAAAGTTCTTGCTTCAGAGCACTTGGAGCCTAAATCAGGACTATTGCACCAAGGACAGCAAGGAAAACGGCCTTCCTTATTGTAACCCTTTCCTGGGTTTATCTGGGAACAAAATCCTGTGCCCCACAGGGCCAGGCCCTAGGCAGACACTTTCGGCTGGCAGGAACACACAAACCCCTCAGCAAATCCCTTCCCTGCACAGGGCAGGAAAGGAGAGACTGGCACCCTGCCCAGGCACCGCAGCGCTTCCATGTCGCTCGCAGTGCCTGAACTTGATGCCATCCAGTTGTACATGTGAGCTTCATTTTGCACATGACAACCCACAGTGAGGTTTAGTTAACTGCTTTAAATGGCACACCTATACTCTGACCATACAACTGGATACTACAGCCATCCTCCTCCTCCTCCTCGTATTCTTAACCAGCTTGAAAACACTTGTTAAAATCAAATTTATTACAAATGCTGCAATAGAAAGCAAAATCTTTATAATATGTTGGCTTCTAAAGTCTCTCCCAGTATGACCAGCTTCATTCACCATCTAAGTTCAGTAGTATTTTTAACATAGTCAGTAATGTTCAGGAAGGAAACAAGTCATTAAAGAGGTTGGTTTCAAAGGTTTAACATGACAGGAATTACCAGAAAACTAAACCTGTGCTATCTCATCAGAACAAGATTACTAGGCATTGCAAAATGGCAGAAATTAAAACAAACACGTGTATTATGTTGATATAGTTTTGGTCAGAACGCAATTTTCTTCATGTTAGATTTTGAAGTATGTATTTATTTTTGCAAAATGATACTCAGTAGTCATCATGCGTATCATAGTCATACTTAGGAAATTATAACAGCAGTTGTTTGTTGATGACTTTAATTACTTGACTGAAATGCAACACTACATTCAAAAAGAATTCAGACCCTTTCATCAGAAGTATTTTTTTCCATGTTATTTTGTGCATTAAAGCTCTATTTCAAATACAGCTGTCTTATGTGTTATATATGAGCAGACCACAAAAATAATTTCTTAACCTTAGAGGATTAGCTGCTGCAAAAATGTTCTATTGCCTTAGAGTGCACTTCACAGGGGAAGATCACTAGGTCATGGGCTGATGCCTGAAGCTCTATTAATGGGAACAGCAAATTCTACTACATGTTAAGGAGTGTGTTTTAACCAACAAATGTGTTAACCCATCTCAGTAACATGTTGGACGCTGTCTGACTTCAACACCAAACTTCCTTCTGCCACACAAACACACCCTGCACACCTCATCAGTGGCAGCCTCTAGAACTCACAAGGGCTTTGTAAAATATCGATTAAAGAAACACAACAACAGTTCATTTTAGCACCCCCGCATTCAAAAGACAATTTACATATATCATATATAATATGTAAAAAAAGAAAAGGAACAAGTCTGATATTATTACACACTAAAATATTAGGGTTCACTGACAAGAATTAAACAATGTGAAGTAGAACGAGCGTCCTGCAGAGAAGCACGAGACGGTTTCATGGTTATAATCCACTGTGTGGACTGCATGTGCTACTTCATGGACTGCTCCTGCTCCCAAAATAGCCAGTGCTACTCTCAAATATATTCTACAGTGCATACAAAGAGATACTAAAGAGTAGCAGCGTAATAAAGACAAAAAAGAAAATTCCATCTAAACATTTGAATACTCTGGAATAAGTAGCAATAAAAGGCAAAAAATATATAAGTGCTTATGAAGTCAGTTTAATAATGCCTATTTATTTTAAAATGAATACAGACTTAGAGATGTTTTAAGTTGAACCATTTGTAGGATGGAACTTCCCAATGGCAGAGGAGATCCAGAAGACTATAATAAATTGCTCATGGGAGACAACAAATAGTGGCCATTAATTCTGGAAGAACAAAACTGAAAAAAAACCATCTAGTTTCACCGGCAGAAATTGAGTTAAGAGTTGACAAAACCAAAACATTTTTATGACTGAAGGTTTTCTGGATTAACTCTCATTTACCTCCATGACTTAGAGGTGTCAACATGAACTAGAAATATTTAGAAAGTGGTAAAAGTTAACAGTTCAAAAAGGCCGAAAAAGCACTAACACTACACTAAAGAAGTGTTTCCAATCTTTTATTTTGCATGAGGCACCAATAATTGCTTTCAGGATTTCCAAGTCCAGATCAGAAAAGTATCTTTTAAAAAATAACAGTTGAGGGAAATTGCTATCAGCCCAAAAAAAAAAAAAAAAAAAAAAAAAAAAAAAAAATCATTCCACACAGCAGGGGAACCAAGGAAATGAAGAAGGAAAAACAGCAAGAAGAGAGGCCACGATTACTAAGGATCCTACAGCACACTCTGGTTAGTGACTTATGTGAAGTCAAAATGATGCTCATAAAGACATCGTCCTTTAGACAAACTCTGAAGGACTTTGGTCTTAAGAGTCCAAATCACCAAGCAATTGATGATATTATACTGCAGATACCAGCTGCCCATCTGAAGGCAGAAATACTCAACTCTGGCTGAACAAATTAAGCTGAAACAAAGCAGACCTGGAAAACAATCCCACGTCTGGCGCTTGCTGCATTAAAACCCTGCAAATAAAGTCTAAGCACAGTGAAAAGTGCATTTCAGCCACTGGGGAGAGTGCGGACACCTTCAGCACGGTGAAGGTTCGGAGGGTCGCGAACCGCAGTCCCGGGGCCCCGGCTGCTCGGTGCAGACAATCAAAAATCTAATATTCTCCTGGAATTCTCCGCAGCTGAACCTCCTTGCGAGCTCGGAAACTTAGCATGCAGAAAATTAAACACTAAGGCTCATCTAGATTTCTTTTTAATGTTTTCCAGACAACAGGGGAGAGTGGTGCAGGAGCCAAAAGGTGCTATGGGCTTGCCATGATATTACACAGGTTTGAAAGCAGGTAATTGCTTTTCCATCAGTCCCTTATTTTTAGATATATAGTTTATTGTTTTAGAGGTTTATCTCAGACAGTCAGGAGCACAATAGGGGGACAGCAATTCATAGATCAGGCAAACATTTACAAATTTGTCCTCAATTAAAAACTGAATTTAAATAGTTAATATTTTAAGAGTCTGTGCATAAAGTAACAGGAATACTTAAATTCTGATTAATGAGGGCTGAATTAATAGTCTTCTCAAGTAGAAGGCAATACAGTGCAACACATGTCTCCTTCCTCTTCCAGTTTTATTACAAAACATTACATCTTATGGACAGCTACTGACTAAACACTTCAGAATATTCATCATAATTTATGATTTCCTCTTAAATTTGGTGAGCGTCACTTCACTTTCCATTTGATAGCTTGCCCTTATTCTATCTACATTATTTAGCTTTGTTAAAGAAATCAGATCTCAGATCTCACCTTGCAAGTAAGACAATTCACAAAGGCTTTTTTTAAAAAAACACCAAAGTACAGGATAATTGTGAATATAATACACAAAAATATTATCAAACACTGGAAAGAAAAAATTGAAGCCACACCTTGCCATACCTTTATGTCTTAACCCTCCAACCTCTCAAAGTACTAAACACTTTGGCAGCTAAAGTTATCTATGCGTTTAGCACACAACTCCTTATCCAAAATATGCACTGTACCAAAAGTAATGTTTACATAGTAAATTATGTGTTGAGATAGTCAAACTTGTCTATTGCATTTTCAGGTGAAATATTATTAAAATTGAAAATAATACTTTCTATTAGCTTTTCCTTAAAACTTTTACCTTGAATTTTGTGAAGGATAGTGACCTTCTCCAATGGCAGTCTTACATAGAGTATCTTAAACCATAACAACATTTAATGAACTGAATCACAACAACAGGTGGAAGATGAAGGAAGGATTCAGTTTGATTAACTATGGCAGGATTTACCCTCAGAACTGGAAATGAGATTTAACTTTCCATTCTCTTGGGCTACCAGACTACACTGTAATAACTTGAGTCACTTAGTTTTGTAATACAGGAAAACTGTAAGTGCATCATCACATGACAGGACAACACATAAACAGAAAATAGGGTCAGAAGGTATTTTAAATCAATTTAACACCCTCCTTCCCTTCTGAAGGCAGATGCTATCTAACCAGGAGGCAGGTACTATCTAACCTTTCCAGAAACACCTTGTTTCCCAAGTTTTGTACCTACCTTACACTGGTTTTACCTAAACTATCACTTCTAGCTTGCTTATCAGAATGCCATCTCTGACAGCATCAAGAGCTTTCATAAATTTCATATACATGACATCCATCACTTCCTCCCATTCCAGAAAGCCCATTAACCTGTAACAAAATCAGCTTCAATTGCCTTGGTGTGAAGAACTTGTGATAAATCAATGCTAGCCCTTATTCATGCCTTTACTTTCTAACCACGTACAACAGTTAAAAGTTTTCACCTATTTATTTCATTAAAACTGACTAATCTGTAATTGCCTTTAAAAAAATCCATTTTGTTGCCTTCAGAAATACCCTGCATTTTCTCAAAATTACAGACAGCTAACACTTTTCTCTCTTATATTACTTGTTAATTTAAAAGAGGTTGCTTTTCATAAAAGACCTTTTTTTCAACTTATCTATGCAGTATGAATTTTGAAAGGAAAAATTGGGCTCAATAAGAATAAATCATTTGAGGGTTCTTCGGGTCTTTTACATTGTTTGGGAGCTGGAACCAAAATTCCATTATTTGCACAGCTTGAGTCACACATCTTTATACATACTTATATCTGTGTGTATATATACATATAGAACGCAACAAACAGAAGTTGGCATTGGTGTGACTTTTATTATAGTCTGGGAAGGAATTATAATTGACTGTATTTTTCTCAGAAAAGAGACTGAATTTATAATTTCCTTTAGACAGTCTCTCTCAAAGTGTCTTTAAAGCTACCAGCAGTACGGAGGGATGCAGCTATTATGGACTTGATTTCCAGAGTGCTGAGCATGCACAGCTCCTGTTAAAGTCCATGGGAGCTTTAGATGATAAGCAGCTCTGGAAAAAAAAAAAAAAAAAAAAAAAAAAAGGATAATTTCTGCAGCATTACTTAGCACAAAGCCTTGACTAATAGGAACAACTTGATTTTGGGAAAGAGTATGATTAATAAAAAAGCAGAATGAGAAATAAAATACACCCCCCCCCAAAAAAAGTCTGAAATGTGTAATTTACTCTCTTCATTTAAAAATGCAAATAAAGAATTTATGTCCTATAGCCACAATTTTCCATAGATCAGCTTTTAATTTTCAGGTGGTGAGTTTACCTACTGCAGACCTTAATGCTGAAAGTAAACTGTGATTCTGATTATAATGAAATGTTATGGTCATATTTCATACTGAGATCTCTTCTGCGGCTGCTTTTACATCGTTTCTGTTTACTCTGGCTTAGCAGGGAATCCAGCATTAGCAACACACATGATGTGATTTATAAGATTTCCTGTCCTCTGAAGAAATCATTTGCTGTGGCATCAAATAGCACTCAAGGTTAATGTTTGCACTATACAGCCCCATGCACCATTTACTTGGAATGAAACAAAATCCTTTGCCTGCCGACTTTGTAATTGGCATAAGAAATTTCAGCTTCTTCCAGGGAACATCAGTGTCACAGCGCTTACGATCTGCTAAAGCGGGCAAAATATATTTCCCTGTCCAGGGCAGCAGAAAGGAAGCACGGCTGCGTGGCAAGCGTTCTTAATGCCAACCCCGATTATCGCCTATTCATGTCACCACCCAGGAAAGGCAAGGGACTCCTAAGGTACTGGAAAAGGGCCTCAAGGGCAGTCTCAGTTTCCCTCTGTGCAGGTACGAGGTAAGTGTGTTCCCACACGTCCTTGGCAGCTGCGGCTGCGTTGTAGGTGCTGCCCAAGACACAAGGTGCAATTCCCACCAGGGCTCTGGGGCAGAAGCTGGTCTCACCCATCACCCCCACACGCTCTCTCCTCTGCCCCAGGCCAGTCATCTGACACCAAATAAACATTTTTTTTTCCAGCCTCATCTCCCTTCCCTCCACCTCTTTTTTCTTCTTTCCTTGTTTTTGGTTGGATTTTATTGCTGCTTTCTGCCTCTGATGCAGCCAGCACAGATTCATTACGTGCCAGGCTAAGGCAGGGGAGGACTGTGCACCCAACCCGTGCCGGGGTGGCTGTCAGCCATTCCATTCGCTTAACGGCACCGCAGCCTGCACAGTAACAACCACCTAATTAAACAGGGGATGGGTTAACCCAACAAATATTTACTGTCTCCTAGCTAAGATTTGCAGTTAAATGTAAACAAAGTGTAAATCAGCAAATAAATGTGTACATGTGCTGTTTCTACCTTTCATACTAACATATTAAAGCAAACACATTACTCCAAATTGTTATCATTGCCTCAGTCACAGAAGTTCTCCCTGACTTATGCATGTGCTCAGTTCTTGAAAAGCCTCAAGTCTAAGACGAATCCTCTAATCATGGACAGAAGTTTCCAGATCTATCGATTGGTGCCTTATCACCACTCCCCTTAAGCCAATGCCTTGCACAGCACTGCTTCCTTCAAAGCAGGCCCTGAAGGAGAAGGAAGGAGCAGCTAACATGGTGCTTACCCTCGGCCCTGGAAATGCGGGCAGTGCTGGTGTGACCAAGGGTGCTACAGCCCCCCTTACCGGGCTGTGCCGAGCCCGGCCCCACGAGGCTGCGGCATGGGGTCCGCACACAGCCTGTGAGCAGAGGCTCCAGGGCTCCCCGGGAGCGCGGCCGGAGCTCGGCACTAACGTCTCCAACAGACACCCAAACACCAGCCAGAGAAGGAGACTGAGGGCAACACTGGGATTCTTAATAGTATCAGAGGGAAAACTTATGTGGAGGGGGCAGAATTTGGACTTGCCTGGAGAAATGTCTCATCTGAGGCCATCCTCACTGTGACTGGGCTGTTCACATCTGAAGTGCAAAGCCGCGTGCAGTTATCTCCCAGTCTGCTTTGAACATCAAGTAATTCCAATGCACCTTAAGGCACCTTCATCTGTAACGGGTTACACTTCAAACCAGGGCTGAGCTCAAGGCTGCGCGGCCCCGTTCGGCAGCAGCGGCTCCAGACGCATCGTGCCTGGGCTACTCCAAGCAGCTCCTGCCAGCACTGCTCGCCCCTGCTAGGTGGGATAAAAGCTGTGGCTGAGCAAATACCCTAAATGTAGTATCCTGTGATAGGGGAGGCAATGCAGCAGTTACTACAACCAGTGACTGGGGGGAGAAAGGGAACTCATCAGGGCAAGACTCAGCTACCTGAGCAAGCTTTTTTTCCCCTCCAACATCTATGCGTTTTGCACTTACACAAAGGAGACGCACACGGGACCAGCAGCACCCTCACACTTAGAGCGAGACCAGAATCCACACAGGACTCTGCTCCCAACGCCACAACGTTACACACAAATCTCACCAGAAAGCAGACGTCTTACCTTGCTAATAATTATTAAGTTTGAGCAGTGACTGCATCTGGTCATGAGCACAAAAACGACATCTGCTGCTCTTTAGGCTCCAGAAGCACGGACAACACGAGATCAAACAAACTCGAGAGCAAGCAAACTGCTGACAGGACGTCAAAAATACCAATATATAGTAAAGAGTGAATTCTTGTTACTGTGAGAAAACTCCAGAAAACACAGAGAGGAAAGAGAAAACTAGATATATGCGGTGAAAAATCCCCCTGACACCAACATGACTATCAATAATTACTGTATTATTGGTTAGTATGTAAAACTTGTTGGACTAAAACTGAGAGTTCTGCAAAACTAAAGAACATCCTTTGAACATACCAGTATGAATACACACATTTTAGACATGCAGATATACATATTTGTATATAGGTCAGTTTGTTGTATATACACCATGTTCATACAGTATTTTATTAGCTATCAATGCTTTAAGACAAGGCCTTGGCTTTCAGATTTATTTTCCAGCAGGAACGTATACTGTATTATGTTAATTACCAATGTTAATTACCAATAGCATTTGCCAATTCAATAACTTATATCTTGAGTCAAAACAATTTCTAGACATATATGTATACAGATAAAAATAGAAGGCAAAGTTGTAGTGGCTGCAAAGAACCTGTTTAGGTATAAGAAAACTATGAGCAAAATGAGTACAAAACAACTAAGGACTTTGTTTTCTTAAGGAAAAAAAAGCTGCGACCAACCATGCTCAAAAAAGCCACAGAAGAAAACTAACACTTGCACATTCTGGCTAATAACTTCTGAATAACTAAGCCTGCACCAAACATAGGTTTAAATAAGAAGAGCATGTAGCTAAAGGCTTGCTCTGCTTAAGACACTGAGTGCGGATGCTCAGAGGCTCACAAAAGGAAGTGGTAGAAGACGACACCAGACACCAGCGGGGCGTTTGGAGGTCTCATCCCAAACCTGCTCAAATAACCAGAAAGTCTCTCTACAACTCAGTGGTCTTTGGCACGTGTTTGAAGCAAAGACCATCCAGCCCAGGGCAGCAAATTTGATCAGTGAGTCCATGCTGCCAAACACAAGCGCTTAGACAAAGCCAATAGACATTCAGTAATTCAGTAGTGTTGGAGTTCAGCAACTAAATTTACTACTTGCTGAGAGTTTTCTCATGTTATTGTCGGTGGGGATTTGACCCAGAATACCTATTAGGCCACAGTATTATTCACAGCAGCAAAATAAGCACGAAACAATCACCAGAAAAACACCTCCATCTGTTGGGACCTTCTTAAGCCTGTCCTAAACTCCCAAGGTGGAAAAACACAATTTTATTTTCTTTATTCGAACCTGCTCTAGATTTAAAGTGCTGTCATGGTGTTAAGGGGGTTTATTAGCTACTATAGAGGTGAAAGCAATTTATTCAGTGTATTTGTTATGATTATACTTTAAATGAAACTGCCTCTTAAGACTGAAAAAGTAGGAAATACATCCCTATATGAAGGAATTTGTTATTCAGAGACCGGTTTACCTTTTCCTCTGAAATACATATCTTTCACTTGTTATTTGCTGTTTCTTTTTCAATAAGGAAAGGAATTCAGTAAGATGGAAAACCTGTGATATCTTGTCAATTAATGAAAATTGTATCTGAGAAAATAATTACTTTTGATGTAGTGGTCTTGGAAACATCATTTTCTTTAAAAAAAAAATTAACTCTTTCCTTAAGCATCAGATTTGAAAAAACAAAAACAAAAAACAAGGATCACAGCTCCTTGATGTATCTTTTTGCCTAAACAAGGATTAAATCTTACAGCAAAAAAAACTTCAAAAAATCATTTCATTTTTGATTATTTGCTGCTTCTAGCAGGCTATTGGGTGCTAATGTTCTTGCCCAAGCCTGTGCTCTTTTTGATCCCTTTTCTTATTACAATACCACTTCCAAAACAGAAGGCTAAAGTACATTTTATACAAAAAAGTTTTAACTTACATGGTCTAAAAATGATGAAAAGTGGATAAACTGGAAAACTGCTGAACTGCAGAAATATTTAAAAAATAGTTCTGACTCAAATCCAACCCCTGTGCTTATAAGGAAACTCATCGGAAAGCTCACCCACAAGATCTTCTCTGTGAGCAATCCCACTTATGTGGCTTGGATGAGGAACCACAACAGAGAACCAAGCGGCAGCCGAAACTTCGAGGTTTCTTTCCCTAAATACAAGGGCTTGAAGCCCACTGAACCACAGTCAGACCTCTTCTGCTTGCACATGAAGCTGCGTGGGAATGCAGGTTTCCAGAGAGGTCTAGCAGCCTCCTGATCTCTTTGGCAAGACTTGTAGACTATTTTCAACACGCTGTCACTAAACCCACATCCTCCTGCCTACAGCTCTTGCCTTCAGTCGATATTGAGGCTTTCTGGATCAGCTATAAAACACTAGCGACTCCTGTTAACAACAGCCAAGGTCTTAAAATGCTGGACACGATCAGCTGGGAGGCATGTTTGCCTCTAAATACAGAAGAAATTACAGGTAAGATTTTGCAAGGATTTCCCAAATCATTTCAGGATGATAGAAACAGTTGGTATTTAATAATATTCATGCATGAAAGGCACAATTTGTTTGCTGTTCTCATTACGCAGATAGGAGCTCTGTTTGTTCTCCAGTAACCAAATGCATCTTGCAAATTCCTGTCACTTTTGAGCTTCCCACAGAAGGCTGCACCATTAGCAAACTGGCTTGCTCAGCAGGTTAGCAAGGAGGAGAGAGCAGCCACCCTGGAGCTCTTGCGCGCTCAGCAATGGCAACCCCAGGCACTTACAAGACGAAGGCTGCCCATTTGGACAATAGCAGCCCCTAGTCACCTCCCAAGTGCTCTTCTCATCAAGGCCAGCACCAGGTTTGCATGTTCCTCACTGACGTTGTTTCACACGTGTTTCTAGAAGAAAGCTGATAAACTTATGCCTTTGGTAGGAAGTATTCGCTCCTGGCACACAAGACACAACCAGGCTGCCCACGCTGCTCCTGAAATGTACTGACAAGTTAAACAGTTGTAAAGCTGAAATGATGAAATGCATGCCTTGCATAAGACTCATTCTTCCACTGATCTCGTGGATTTTTTTTTGTAAAGATATTTCTCCAAAACAATCTCTTTCCCTAACTGCCCCCTCCCCACCACATTTCAAGAAAAATGACTTCATTTTATATACACAGTAGGTGCAAGGTCAACCAGAAGTAGGAACGACAATGACAAAACCAAGAAAAAAAAAAAGAAAGAGACTTTAGAAGTTAAGACTGTTCTCTAAAATAAACTTCCTACAGTCTTTTGAAGAGAAGCTTTTATTATGGCAGAATGATGGTGCATTAATAGGAGAAGTATATCACCTTAATAGAGAACCCAGTGGAATAAAGAATACCTTATTGAGATTTAAATTTTCTTATTTCTTCACATACATTAAAAACTGTAGTTCTTAAGACATACAAAAAGATTGTTAAACACCATGAAATAACGTCAATTTGCTTGATCATTCTTGTGCTATTGTTGATATGTTCTGCTAGTCATTGGTGATTCCTTTAGGTGTGTCTTTCCACACAGTACTATTAGATTCTCCATTTATTATCATGTATCCTTTCTTATGCAATTAAAGGCAGTGATATGTAATTTTGATGCCTGTGATTCTAGCCTTGCCATGGTATAATGATCAAGACCCTTTTTGGTTATTATTTATACTTCATAGATAAGCTATTTAGGAAATCCCTATAAAATATTTAATAAAGCATGACAAGCTTAATACTGCTTCTAATAAGAAAACCAATGAACAAATGACCCTTTCAGTGGCAAAATATTACCTTAACTGACTCAGAAAAGGAAAAAGTTTGGTTTATATAAGGAAATATTTGGAAAAATGCTGTAGAAGTCTTGCTTTTTATTTTTAAAGCCAGTTTGACTAGAACACATTACATGTGTGTTACTCTGCACAAGAGATTACCAAGAGTTATATGAATTTGTGTTTGTCTTTTATATTTGCCATCTTTAAAAATAAAGCACTTTCTAAAATAAATTTTAAAGTTACATTGGAGCATCCCTTGAGATCGGAGAAAATACCTTCTTTAAAAGTAATCTCAGAAACAGGGATTAAAAAGATAACTTAAAGCTTCATTTCTTTTATCTTATCACATCTTTGCTCCCTCACAGGAATAGAAGTGATAACTACTGTAGAAAAGAATAACTGCAGACAGATTTCAAGGCTGCATCCTTTTATATCAGTTGATGGACATTCAGGAAGGAGGAACTGCGTTTTTCTTATTTTTACCTCCCTTATTTCCCTTATTCAAGGTGTTTTTAACCAAAAACAATGTGATCAGAACAAAGACTTCAAGACAATGGGCCAGAGATGGCTACTGAGCAACAAGGGACACCCAGGAAACATGAGATCAGCAGGTCAGGCCAGAACAGGAGAAATGAGGACAAATACCTGGCTTTGGACTGAGTCTCAAAGCATTTGAGAGGCTTTGCATCGTACATAGAGATACAGATGATCCAGTTCCATATGTGCCAAGTTCAGGGTCAAAGAAGGCCATTCCTTCATATACTTTGGACATACAGGGCAGCCAGTCCCTGAAGTTGTTTTTGCAGGATACAGATAATTAGCACTCTCAAACGTCTGGTCAATATTTCTGATGACTATGTTAATACCATATATTGCTAAATATATTCCTATCATGTTCTTTATGTAATTTAATAAAGAATTCAGATTTTTCTTAAGCTCAGAAAATGCAATTCCTTCATGGGTAGGTTTGCCTTTAAAAACAGAATAATCATTGTTTGACAGGCAGGATTTTCCAGTCATACATCCTTCAGTTCCTAACATACGTATTTTTATTTAAATATTTGCAAGGATATAACACATATTTCCAAGCTACCAAATCACTGTTGCTTAAATAAACAAATTTGGAAAACAAATTCAGTACGAGCAATAGAATAAGAACACATAACTGGATTAAACTTCTTTTGTCTGAAAAAATAGTATTCTGTCCCTAAATATAAAGGGCTACAACAAGACTCCTAAACGATATAAAATGCAAAAAAAAAATCAAAAGACAAACACACGCAGCGCTTATTTTCCTCTCTCCTTTCAGGCATATGATTATTTACCACCCAACAGGTAATTATCCACTTTGGCTTTATTCCGAGCATCCAGTCCCTCCTCGAGAGCGCGCATTTGCATAAAGGCACTCTCCTGGGAGCTTGGGCTCTATCTCCAACATCACGATCAATTCCTGTGTAATCCGGCTGGATGTGGAAGTGAGATACGGCATGCAGGCGAATGGAAATGCAGGAGGCACCAAAGCGTGAAGGAAAGTCACCTTGAAGGGCTGCAAGTGCTGCGCGCTCTGCCCGAGGATCCCAAGCTTCGTTACACATGTGTGTGGATGCGCAGCACCTGGGCACCAGCTACAGCAACAGGCACCTGAGGGCAGAGCCAAGCCATAGCCCAGGGCATGCCGAGGCAAGTTTGAGGTCTAAGTAAATCACACCTTATTGATCATTTGTTTTTCTCCAATTTAGTGGGCAAATAAACTGCTGCAGATGGCTCTGATAAGTCTGGATAAAACCGGGCTCTGTAGCTCTTCCTTGCAACAGAAGGTCTACAGTACTTGGAGTAGCTCTCTGAACTACTGGGAAAAGGTACAATGAGGTTATCAGCTTGATGAATAGCCTTAAACCTCACGGGAATGTTGCCCTCACACTTTGGGCATTAATATCATCCCAGTGGTTTGTTTCCCTTTCCACAAAGGAGTGGCAGGACATCCCATTTGGAGAATAACATTAGATTATTTGTTTAAAATACATTTCAGGAAAGGTCAGTCTAAAGCTCCCCACCTAGGCAGAGCAAAGGCAGCTTGCGGTTACACATAAACAACGAACATAAATAACGTTAAGGAGCAGAGCTGCACAAGCTCCCTTTAGAGTTTGTGGCTGCAGAAAGGCCTTGCATCGCTCCAAGGGGCGCCCTGCAGAAAGGTACACAGCCTCGCGGGCACTCACCGTGCATGGTCAGCAGGGAGGAGGAGGAGGAGGAGGAGGAGATCCAGCCCTAAGCCTCTTCCCAGCTCTGACAGCAAGGAAGCAGCTGCTGGCTACAAGTGAGAGGGGCAGGAAGCCCCCAGCAACCAGAACACAACTCGCCTGCCTCAGGATCAGCTCCGACACAAAGACACCTCCCTAAGAGCTTAGTGACTTGAGCAGGGTTTAGTATTCAACGTACAGCCAGACTGAGACAGCAACGGTAGTAACTGTCATTTCACACAGCACATGCACATAGTAATTACTTCCTAAATTTGATCAAAAAGCTTGACATCTGGAATTAACTCATATGCACAGTCTAAGACATAGTCTCCCCATAACTAAATGTTTTGATCACTGGTATGTCACTTTAGTTAGTTATTCAAATAGTACACTTTCTAACCCTTCTATAGGCTTTCCACAACCTACCATTTAAATATTTGTTTTAACAAGATGAAGCAGGAAATTCCTGGACCTTACCAAAATAAAGGGAATGTGAAAAGAGCAATGTTCTTCCAAATCTTGAAACCATAATAATGTTAAAAGTAGCTCTTCAAAAATCAATCTACATCAACCATTTTCTACAGTCCCAATAAACAATATATGTTAACAGTTGTAATTATGTTTTTAAGCAAGAAAGGATGAAGAAAGTTTTTATTAGATACAGTTTGAGGTTTCATGAGAGCTATGAAAACCTTTTAGGTTAGCTCACCTAATCTGAGTCTGAAGCTCAAGTGAATACATTTTAGAATTATCAACTTATCCAGCATAGAAAATATAGAATAGAAAATAGCCCAGGTTATTGATGTGTTTTATCCACTATTTCTGTCCTTTTTACCATGTCTCACAAACCAGAATTTGTGAAGCCCATGGTAAAACAAACCTTTGTCACAACAAAATATATGCAGAAGACACTTAAACGTGCACTCATCACCTTTGTTCAGAGCAAAAAAACAATCTATAGAATGACCTTTCATTACTATACAGCACACAGAATATAGTTTTGTTTTGTGCTTTAGAGGTTCACACTGCCCAAAAGCAAGAGAATTTTTTAAAAAAACATATACAAGTTCCTTAAGAGCATCACTAGTTTCATTAAAAAATAAACTCAAGATCCCACACATGAGATTTTACATTAGCATGGAAGCTGGAAAACAGTATCTAAGCTGACACACCTGACTGGAAAAAAATGAACAAAAAAACTTTAACCTTGACATACACCGAGGCAGGAAAAAGCTTTAAACCATTTTTCTCTGCTGAAACAACCCTTGTGCTCCAGCAGGCCGTGGAATGGAGACCAGGCCCAAGGAGCCCTTGCACCTGCTCCCGGCCTGTCTGTCCTGAAATGACTCGGAAGCTGCTCTGCTGCTGCACACACACAGCAACAAGAAAGCAGTGTACAGAAACCCCCACAATCAGAAAACCTTTGTGTAGGACTACAGTTTTATATGTACAATGTGTTAATTTAGAAGTCAATTTAGAATAATTGAAACAGCTAAATTTAGAAGTCAATGAATGAAGGAGAGGGTGCCCATTAATGCCTGAAGTCACATTTACAGTGATTTACCCATACGAGTTAAAAGAGCACCCTCTCCTCAGAGGTGCACCATGGAACTTCTCTTCAGAGCATTTCTCTCCACAGGTACCAGCTGCAGCCGTTGAGCTACAGAAGCCACAAGTGCCACAGCCACCTCCCAGCCGCTCCGGCGAGCGGGCCCTGGCCCATAGCGAGTGGCTCCAACAGCAGCATCCCGCGGTTTTCAGCGGCCTGGCACCACAGGGCTCCTTGCTACCCATCTTCACTACAAGCTGGAAATCCCAGTCCAGTTCTCAAAAAAGTTTAAGTCCTATTTTAAACACCTCAAGCCTGTTCATGGCTTTATATTGGAAGTGGCTTTTTGATCTGAACTAGCAAGCAAAGTGAAGAGATGCCTGAGCAGTTAATAAGCTGCAGCTCACCTAAAGAAGGGATTACATTTAAATCACACCTGCAATATACCTGCGTATGTGGCAGTTCCTATTTGGGACAGTTTTCAAATCAAAGATTTTAATATAGTAAGTGAATAGCATCAATGATTCCAGGTTCACAAAGAGAAAACTGCAAGTTTAGGGAGAATACTATATGACGGAAATAGAAATGTACGGGGTATTAAAAAAGTTATTAAATCATGACTTAGAAAGTGAAGCTGCACAGAAGTAACCTGAAAGTGTTGGCTTTGGGGAGGTTTGTTTCTTTTTTTTTTTTTTTTTTTTTTTTTTTTTAAATCAGAAAGAGAAAGGGAAAAGAAAAAAAGAAAAAGAATTTAAAAGAAAATAGAATATCTTATTCTTTAATGAAAGAAATCCTTTCAGCTGCAATCCTTGCAGCTGAATTACTGACTATTAAGAAAGTCTCTTAAAGAATTTCTTCAGGCTCTGACTTACAAATATTATAAAATATATGTTAGGTACCAGAATTTGAGAATACTATATATGTATATGAATGCCAGAAACTGCAACTTATCTGTAGGGACAATTTCTTTGTGCCACAGTCTTTGATTAACAATGTAATAAGAATTTTAAAAGCTTTTTTAAAATCTGTTTGTCAACAAAAATACCGATTAAAATTTTGGACATTGTTATTTACAAAAGAATTTACACAGGATTGAGCCCAAGGATCCTCTGGACTCATAAATATTTAATGGGAAATTTACTATGATATTACAAGGATACTTAATTGCTTTATAAATCAGCCATCTACAAATGATATAAATATTGTGCCATCAAACCACTTATATTGCTTGGGTACAACAATAAGAAATATAGACTCTCAGCAGAAGCTAGAAGCTTTCCACGTATTAAATGTCATTTATTTAGTTCAATTTAATTCTCAAAATTCTAAAAGTTACTCTAGATAGAGATTAAAAATAAATACACCGATTATAAACCCTTTCCAATTAGGTATAAAACAAGATACACAAAGATTTGGGTGAGTGGCTGTTTCACTAACTTACAAAACACAGAAGATGTTTACAGATACTTAGCCAAGATCTGAGGAGAGTCTTAGTGCTTTTCAGCTTTATACAAAACACTATGTATAAAACTAAAGCTTTAATCTCTTCTTTCCAAGTGAATGTAAACATGTGTGTGTCTATACACAAACCATGACTACACATATTTTTGACTATACACATCAAAACAGTAGTAAAACCGGCCTACATTAACAGTCATTGTCTTACTGTGCAATATGAGCATAGTAATCCTTAGGCATATATATGCCCTGTAACATTTTTCCAGATTATTTTTATAGAAGCACCAACTTCCCTTCCTTCATAAGGAAAGAATCAGGTAAAGTCTTCATAGGCTAAAACTCAAAACTCAAACACAGACCCAGACTTGTTGGTTGTGCAAAGTCAGGACTCAGTACAGAACTGCTCCCCTGCCTGCTCTCCCAGATACGCTCGTCTTCCTGAGACTCTCCATAGAAAACAATTTGTATTAAATGTCTGCAAAAATACAATACTGATAATAAGAAAACAAAATTGACAGTAGGTTGGGCTACAGTTTTCCTGGGCTACAGTGAATGCCAACCCAAACACCGGGTAGTAATTTAGTCAGTGGTATTAGCAAAATAAAGAAACAGAATTTGAAAGATTAATGTTGAATGAGATAAAATGTGAAATTTAAAAGTCCTCTAAATAATGAGTTTCTTGCTGTTAAAAATTGTTCTGGCTAGATAGCCGAACAATTACTTAGTGACAGATTGCAGGGAAAACAGTAACTTTATTTAAAGGGCAGACAAATTTAATACTGTCGTTTCTTTCTTTATTTCCTCCTTTGTGCTATGGCGCATTCTTCTGAGCGAGTGGCTGTCAGGGACTTCTAGGGTGATAACAATATACCAAGTGACTACAAAATGCAGCCTTTCTGTAAGTGACCTGCCGGGGACCTGCACGATGGGTCTGCTGCTTTCACCAAACTCCTGTCAGAGTTTGTCACAAAAATATTCTTTTTTTCTTCTCCTTTTCAAAAGGACTATCAATCACCAGAGATTCTGTTGTTCTCTTAAGGTACTGTTTAGGGTGTAATGTTCGGCCTCTGTTCTTCCTAGTTGTGCAACATCTGCTAGGAATTTTTTCCTCAGAAATGCTACCCGTCATTTTGTAAAATTGAGAAGAGTTGGAGGGGAGTTCAATGGCACTGCAGTTATTCAGCCTTTAACAATAAGTGGTTCTGTTTCCTTCAAGCAAATTCCTTAGTTGCCCAAAGAGTCCTGCACCCAGAACCGAGGTGGAACTATCTCCATGAACTGCACCAATCTGAAGTACAAAGGTGAGCTAAAGGAATAATTGCATCTATTCATTTCTAGTTTCATTGTTTAGTTTTAATTTGGTTAGGCCATTCTCAATGGCCCTACTTTCTTAACAGTTAATGGCATGCCTTAGTGCAAGCATAAGGAACAGGCTTATTTGTTGGACACCCACTGCAAGATCTGGAGTAGCTTCCAGCATCATTAAGCAGGAACACACTCAGTTTCAGTAGTGGCTTTAAGTCTGGAAAAAAAGTTTGAACCAAAAACAATTACTTTTGTTTTCCTATTTTGAAAATTATATGACAATAATTAATTGATGGAAAATGCTTTTAGCATTCTTTATATTTAGTATGCTAATAAAGACTAAGCTGGCTGCCAGATGTGCCTTAGTGGAATAGTATTTATAAGAAAAACATAATATTTATACTTAAGAAAATTACTTGAGAATCCAAGATGCTTGTCCACCAGCTGAAGAAAAAAGCTTTTTTCCTATCGAGCAGATCTTGCGTTTCACAACTTCTGCCACACTGTGAGGAATGATTAAACTCCCCAGGTTGGGGCCTACAAGCGCAGCAGGTTGCACTGACACACCAGGAACAGTGCAAGGTAGGAACAGCCTGAGGTAGGAGCCACCTCCAGCCTCCCCGCAACAGCCCTCCAGCTGGCGCCCCAGGCAGGTCTCCACAGACACCCCAAACAGCTCCCAAGTCTCCGAAAGCACCACAGAAAAACACTAAAGCAGCACAATGGAATAGCTGAGGACATTCACACCAAACTCCTCTAGAAGGTGCCAGGCATTCTGAGAAAATACCTTGAAGGACTTGCCTCTAAACTCCAATAACTGGCCTTTCCCCAGCCCACTCCTCCGCTTCTCTCCATGTCAAAGACTAGAAGCATGGGAGAGAAAAACACACAAACAAACCACACAAGACACCCACATACGCTCACACACATTTACCAGAAGGAATAGGTTGGTGTTACAATGTCTGGCGTGCCAGACACTCATGGGCGCAGCACTTAACTATGCAGAAAGAACCTGTTATTCAGAAAAAAAAATCTTCTGTAAAAACATGATAGTGATTCTAGTTTTCTGTTAAAAAACACAGAGAACAAATCCCTGAAAAGTCAATCTGTTTTTTTTTTTTATTCAAAAATGTTTAAGCTCCATATGACCAGCTGAGACCAGTTTTGGACTCCTGAGTTGTCTGAAATGAAGGATGCAGGAGGCAATGGATACAAGCTGTAAAAAAAAAAAAAAAAGGAAATTTCAAAGGAATTCAAGGGGAAAAACCTTTCACAAGGCAGTCAGCCAGTCTTGAAACAGGACCCCAAAGGAGGATGAAATACCCATCCTTGAAGATGTTCTTGTGCAGAAGGTTGGACTAGAGAAGGTCCATAGATCCCTTCTAACCTAGGTGATTAGGGGTTCGTAGGATTCTAACTGGGCCACACAACTAACTGGGGTCACTGAAAATGCTGCTGCACAAGGGGAGAGATGAAGTTGCAAGCGCTGCATAGAAATATTTTCAAGAAAGCACTAAGGAATGCCAGGATAAGCTAAAATCCTAACTATGTTTCTGCTCTGATAACTATCTAATGAGCACTTGATTGTTATTTTGTCTTCTGCTCCTCTGAAAAAATCTTAAAAACTGTTAAAAACAGAACAGATTGGCTTGATGCAGCATTAAAGACCACAATTTATTCCACCTAACTAAAATATATATGTATAACCAGATAAAGGAGTAGTTTTCAATCGAAGCGTTGGTAAGTAAAAGTCTCTTCAATATACATTTCTTCAAAGTCAAAGCATTTGAGTTATATTCGTCATTTTCATAAATTTATCTGTAGTTAGTGGTAAAGATTGGCAAACTCATCTTTGCAATTTGAAATAATCTGATTTTAGAGGTTAATGTAAATTGAATTTAAAGCTTTTTATAACTTTGTTTACTATGCATACATCAAGGCTAGAGTTCAGCAAGCAATCAACATATGAAATAAAGTGAAAATACTACAAGTAAATCATTTAAAGACTACTTAAGAGAGCAAAAGCACCTTAGGAAGAACTTGGGAGTACCTCTGAAAAGCTCAAAAATTACATCTTAAAAGGTAGAAAATTAACATAAGATAAGGTCAAGAGTGGTAAAGTAGATAACACGTGTTTCATGAGAAGCGTGGTTAATGTGCAGCTGGGTTTTAAACAGTTCTTCACAGTTAAAATACAAGTAGTAAAAAAATCTTCTCATGTTAGGAGTACAGAGTTCAGTCAGAACTATAGTACAGTAACCAATAAAAACACATAATCTATTTAAATAATTTATGAAATGAGGTCCCTGAATAAAAACCTCATGCTTAACTTTTTTTTTACTGAACTTTAAAAGCTTGCATTATTCCTTTTTTAGTTACAGATGTCTTCACCCCAGCTAAAATAGCTTCATCATCATACCTCTTCATGGAGTGCTCACCTTTTGTTACAGATAGGCATCTAGGTGGTCTAGTGTATTTTACTGCATCAAAATACAACTGAGAAGGATTTCAGAAAGCTTAGCCCTCTGTTGTGTGTCCACTGTATTACAACACAAATATATTCCCAAGTACAGAGCATTTCTAATACTACTCAGGATGCACCTCAGCCTTCACATAGCACAGCATAGGAAGATCACCACTTTGCCCCCAAAAACCCTCACGCGCGTCTCTGCTCAGAGATAAGCAGTGGCAACCAGCAGGAGCTATTCTGCTCTTACCTCATAACTACCACTGCCCCTCACACTACAACATTAAACATGTCAAAAGGGTGACACTGCAGCTGGAAAAAGCTGGAGCGAAAATGCACGACAACAGCAGTTAAATGTACTAGAAAGCTGACTGCTATTGAATCACCCCATGCACTAGTAGGGAAAATATTACTCAATCCTACAACAAAATACTGTATCAGAATACACACCTGGTTTTGCCAACAGCATCAGATTCACAGATTCACAAAATATTTAAGGTTGGAAGGGACCTCTACAGTTCATCTAGTCCAACCTTCCTGCTCAAGCAGGCACACCTACAGCATGTGGCACAGGGTGGCAAACTGCTGCTTCTGACGTATTAGTTTTTGAGCTGCTTCTGGCCAAAGAGACACAGACAAATTGCAAAAAAGTTCCTTTTTCCCCCCACCCCCTATGGGATAGGCATGTTTTCAGTATATTTCATTTCTTTAGAAGACATAATCTAAGAATGTAATTCACTGTCAAGTCCTGAAAAACACTGCCCACCTTTTAAGTGTTGCTCACACACAGTGACAGAGCACTAAAGAAAACTAATCCCTAGATGGCACCGTTACTCTGTCATTCCTCCTGGTAACCGCTTCCCTGGCGCTGCTCCCTGTGCTATGGCTTCCGAAAGGATGCGCGGCAAGCGGCAAGGAACGAGTTCACTCTCCTTACGGCTTTAAGGACCGAGTTCCCAAAAATGCACTCTCCTCATTGGCTGCTTAGGGGAGAGATTTAGGGAGAATTGCATGCCATTTTTTTGGAATATTTGTCAGAAGTAGCAGGTGTGCAACAGTTTACATTTAAACTGTATTTTAGTTTAGTGCCAAAGAAAACTGACCTATAGTTCACCTGCACACGTTCTGAATAAACATGATCTTTATAACCTAATTTAAGGATGCGCTGAAGAAAAGCTGCTACATTCCAGAAAAAAAACAGACTCTAAGCATCTATTTTTCAAGTCACTGTGTTCCTAAATCCCATTTTTTTCAATTACTAAATTGCATTTCAGCACCACCTGCTGACACACACAAAAATTGCAAGTTATTTTCAGTAATTTATGCATTTCACTTCCTGCTTGCCATGTATTCTCTTCTTGTTGAAGCAAGAAAAAAACAATCACATTTTCCTGACAAAGTGCAAGTAGTCCAACTCGCAGGAAAAGCACAAGCGAGCAGGGGCTACTGGCAGCAAAACAGGTTCCTCCTTCCCAACCCAAGTCTCATGGTCTGTTTCTGAATGCTGGACAGTACTAAGGCAGCCCGGACACTGTAAGCAACTTAGGTTCAAAATTAGGGCAAAAAGCATAGGGGCAGATCATACATGGAAGACAATCTAAACCTCAACTCAAAGTATTTAAGAACAGCAGTATTTTCTTCCTTATAACTATGGCATAGGCTTAGGTCTAAGCATATGCCAGTTCTAGTTAATATCAAATAAAATAGACACTTAATAGTTTGCTGAATGGGAGCAACATGGGTAACAGACATCAGCGTTACCAGTGACTTGAAAGGCGCCACTACGACACCTTCAGAAAACAGGGCTCTTTCTTCAATAACTGTACATTAGTTTAATTTTTTTTAAAGGGTCTGCCTTCCATTAACATGTCAGTAATGTTACAGAAAAACCAATAAGAAGCATAAAACCCAGTTCATATTGTCACACAATACGTTAACATAATCAAGATGGGAATTAATAGAAAATATTTTCTGTGTTATGTTTGGATCAAAACCTCAAACTGAAATTATGCTCCAAGGCTTTTTGCTCTCCACAGACCTTACATTTCAGAAGAAAGAGGAACTCAAATAAAACAGACTTTGAGGTTTTTGTTTTTACTCTAAGCATCATAAAGATTATGTAATTATGCATTAGGCTAAAAGAATGTAAACACATTTTTACAGAACACAACATATCAGCCTTATTTGCAGTTATTAATCCTTACTGGCCTATTCTTTAGGTCATTTTAAGACTGAGACATACCTGTAGAAATCTGTCTGCAAAACCTGCACAAATTCCACAATTTTAAAACAAAGCCCCCTACACTGAATGCAAAATAGTTGCCTGATGTTCACGTAGTGTTCATTCAGCAGCTGTTATATAATATCTAAGAACAGAAACTTTTCTAAGACTTTGTAGCAAATTAACAGTAATAAGAGTACATGGCTTGTAACTGTGTAACCAATTACAATTATTAGTTGTAACCAATTTCCCTTGCTCAAATGTCTCATTCTTCAATGAATCATCAAGACTTGTATTTAAATAGAGTAAGAAGTTTATACACTGCAGAACTTGGAAACAGGTATATTTACATACTGGTCCCAAGATGCAGCTTCCTTGGTTAATACCCTAACACACATCCCTCAGTCTTCAATAAATTAATGCTTCAACAACGGCTCATGACATTAAGCCGTACCCTATGCTGGTCTCCAAGACAAAATGAGTTACCCATTATTAACATGATGCAAGTGTCTATGAAGTGCATGAAAGAGGCGAGACCAGGAGCACACAGCTGGCTTGTCCTGCTCATCCCATGAGCAATGAAGAGGTTTGATGGTCTCCGAATCAGGCATATTTTTAATAAAAACACTGCATGTTCAGCTATGTAAAACAATCTGGCTGTAGTACTTTATGTACTAGTACTGCTCACTGATGTGAATATGTACTTTTTCTGCTCACTGATCACAGTTATATTTTTCTGGGTAAATTTAACATTAAAGTCTCACTTTTGAGGATAAGACAATACGTCCTTTGCCAGACTAACTACTTCAATACATTTGCACAGTTCAAATTAACTGAGTTTAATACTATTTGGGTAAAATTGTGTTTTACATACTCAAGTGTGCTCTATTTCATATTGAGTTTACCAATTGCTGTTTCATAAATCATGAGCATACACTGGCTTACAGTTGTATTAATCTTGCAAATAACTACATAAAACCAGAAATATTACGATCAGAGCAACTAATACCCTCCACCACGCAGTCACTCTGCACTAAGGAATTAAACAGTCAAGAACAGAGGAAGGCATGAGGCAGCAGTCAGGCAGGGAACCGTTTCTCCCACAGTACTTGAGAGTTTGCAATATAGAGACCACATTCTGGAATAGCTCATGGATTTGGCAATGATCTTAACTTAGACTGCACCGCATGACCTGACATTATTGATGCTGCATTTCTCAAACTATTCTGCTGTGCATTCTTTTCCTGTGTTACCTCTGAAATCATATCCCTGCTCATAATTAGTGTGGGCATGCACTGTGCTGACACAGCTACTTGGTTCATCTTCTGGAAGACAGCTTATATCCTAACAAATATTTCTCATGCTCCTTTTACCTCTTCAACATATATGCACAGTCTGTAAAATACAGAATTAATGTATCTTGTTTCCGCATAAATTCTGCTCACATAGAAATTCTGTGCCATGCTATTATATAAATCAGAAGAACATTTTTGTTGGTTGCTGCTGGAATTCAAAACTGAAGGGCTGCTAGAGGAAGAGAAAAAAAAGAATTCCTTCAGAAGCTCCCACCATGCCGAAGATCTAAGAAAAAAAGAGAATGCCTTCCTGCAGGAAGTCAAAAAATAAAAATAAAATATGCAACTCCAAAGCCATCAGTTGAGAAGGGAGAGCTCTTTTTGTATATCATCCCTAGGAAATAAAAGACCATGCAGGTTTAAATAAATTCTACCAGAGTTCCTCCTAGGGCCACAGAGACCTAACCACAAGTTACGGTGACTAATTTGCTGCCACGTGATGTTAGCGGAGCTGCTTTGCTGGATGCTGCCTACAGGGCAGCCCAGCGCGACCGCCCGGGCCCGGCTCGGCAGCAGGAGCGTGCGGCCGCCCAGCCCTCCCGCTGCTGGCACCCAACACTGCACAGGTCCCACCAGGAGCCGGGCACCCACCGCAGACCTGGACGAGGCTGCGCAGGGGACTCCTACGTAAACAACTGCACAAGTTTCATTCAAAAACTCACCACATCTTGTAAAGGATAAGCTGCTGTCCAACTTGCAGGTTCTTTCTGGGAACTACTAGAAGACTCTATGCAACTCATGATCTGTTAGAAACTCTGTGTTACTTCTCTATTTCTCATGCAACTGTTTCTCTCTGCATAGAATAAATTGTTCTTGGCCACCACGTTTTACAGTAGAACACACTCTAGCAATCAAAATAAGTCAAAATAATTAGAACTACCTCCATCATGGGTAAAATCTACCTGGTACCACTGTGCATTTGGAGCTAATTCTCATTCAAATATCATTTTCTCAGAGACTAATCTCTTAATCAGACAAGCCTCCACTGCTGTGAGATATAACTAATGAAAAAGAAGCTCACAAATCTTTTACATATTTTTACTGATATTCTACTTGAGTGATTTAAAATAGGATGCAAAATGTATAATCATTAAAGAAAGGATCTGTTATACTGTAACATGGACTTAACTCTATCCTTAAAGATTATTTCAAAGATACAGTAAAGCAAACTAACAAGTCAAGTTACTTTTTAAGCTAAAAACTAAGAAAAGATGTTGCCTTGCTTACACACAAGAAAAACTGGTCAACCAAAGCAAGTGTTGTGCTGGAGTAACCAGCTCTGCCGTTAGCTAAGCACTTAGTCATTAAGACTGTCAGAGAAAGTAATTAGGATATCTATCCTCAAGATGATATAGGTTTTCCCCTACTTCTATTTTTCAAAGGGAAAAGGAGAAAGGGTGAATGCAGTGTTTAATCTATGATCCATGTGACTTGTGCACTCAGGCCTCCCTGCCTCACTTCTCATGCTCCCCAAGTACCAAACCCAGGTTCAGGTTCCTCTCTAAGTGGCTCAGGGCCAGGTTACTTGGTTTCACTCCATGCTTTGCTCCCTGCACCCAACATCAGGACATTCCACCACCGTCCCCCAGCCAAGCCACTCACTCTCACAGGCTCTGTGCTTCCGACAAGCTTGCCTTCTTATGTCCATGTTTGCAATGTTCTGAGCAAAATCGTTATAACGATAACAAAAAAAATAGGGATCAAAATCAATACCACCTCATTGCCAACTTAAATCTGCGCTGCCCTAGTCAGAACAAAACTCTTAAACTGTTGCAAAGGTCCAGCAAAATTTCTTGAAGAGATTTTCAGACATACTTGTTCCACACCTCAATGTTTATGACAACAGTTTGGCAAAAAGAAACAAGAACTGGAGATACAAAGCAGGCATGAAAAAGAGAAACAGAAGAACACATGACAACACAGAGCTAAACTTGGGCATTATGGTATCCTATGGTTGTTACTCTGATGTGAGAGGGAAACACAACCTGCTTTTTTTGCAAGTCTGTACTGAATGGTCAGCCTAACTCACTGGATATTTAAAACTGTTCTCTCTCCCTACTAGCTATATTTTATCTTTGGCAGGACTGAATAAACCTGAACAGAGCATTGCTGCATTCACCAGAATAGCCTGTAATAACACAATTAAAATGTATCAAGCTAAAAATTTTTAAATCTTATTTTGGTTACTGAAAGTACTCTGTTAAGTGAATCTAGTTATCAACATTACTGGTGCACATAATTAAGATCCAGTCCTGAATCACAGGCTGAGGCAAAAATAAACAAGCAGCTATACCTCCGAGTTTGCAGAGCATGGCAGGACCAACAAAATGAATAAATACTACAACATATGTCCATGTCAGCCCTCTTGATGACTTCACATTCCAGACACTACTGAACACATTCCATTAATGTGAATGTTTAGTTCTTTAGGGATGTAGAGAAGAAAATAAATTATTCTTTAAAAATAAAATTATTAAATCCCTATTGCTGGCTCAAGAAGCACTTGAACAGCTTTCCAGCTCTATCTATGCTAAACAACCTCACTGCCAAGGGACAAGCAGCAAACAAGTACTGCACTGAAAGTGATTTAAAAGAAAAAGAAATTAAAAAATAGTTTTATAGCTAAGGTAAATAAGTGAAAAATTAAAAAGGTACAGCCCATTAGGTAAAATATATATATATAATACTTCCAATAGGTTTGAACTGCAGTAGATCACTTCTCTTGGAGACTATGACGCTCTGCTCAGGCTTTGGGAGCTAGCCTGCTTGCTGCAGCTGCATTGCAACTCACTCGCAAGCGGCACAACTAGGTACAGCTGAAAAAAATCATGAAGAGATCATCAAGGAGAAGATTAAACAAGTAAAAATTGTGCCTGCAAAAAAACTATGACCTCTTATTTCCATACATCAATCTTGTCTAAAGATCCTCTTTTGTACCAGTGCTAGCGTTGCCAAAGTTTAAAGGACCTGCCTTCAGAGGATCAAACAAGGACCATCTGCATTCCTTGCGCCTAGAAGTCAACCATTGCCATTTGGCAATATCATTTCCCAATTCAGAAAAAACACACTTCAAACAACTGTATTTACTTTTATACATGGTAATAATCTCCAGGGGAGTGATTTTTTTGGAGCTTTTTGATTTTTATGTGCAGCATCCCAATTAAAAGCAGAACAATTTTTCAGCATTCAATAAATCAGCAAGCTATTAACTCTTTGGCTATATTTTATTCTCTCAAAATCCACATTGACAGACTGTGTAACCCACTACACCACACTATATTGTGGTGATTACATTTCTGTACAATATGTTAGCAAAGACAGACAGTATGCACTATCAGTGTACTTCCTACACTAACTAGTAGCTATTTAACACTTCCTACACCGACTTAAAATATCCTTTAATATTCTTTTCCATTTTTTCCCCAAGAATCTACACGTGCATATATTACCATCTTCCTATCCTCAGAAATATAGCCAAGAACAAAGATTTTCCATTTTTCAACAGTTCTGTCTCTTCAAGTAATTTCTTGATTTAAGGGAAGGTTACCTACGATGATACAAGTTCAATCACTAGAACCTTCAAGTTTTAGAGAACTTTCCAATTTTTCTACTATTCACAGGTGTTACTGGAATAAATATTTGCAAAGCACTAAACAGATTTTTTTCCTATTTGTGATTCCAGTCTTTTCCTTTGCTCTTCCATTTGCTCAAAACCAAATGGCATTTTTAATTTCATGCCATCTGCAAATAAACCTCCTCAAAAACATTTACTCACTGAGTAGTTACAGAAAACAAGTTCTGAACAAGATGGTACCTAACTGCAGTGCTGCATGCACAAACTTCATCTCCTGTGACTGGTTTAAGTGTATCACAGAAGACAAGGTGTTTTATTTTAGCAGAATATGCTTAACTTTGTGTGGTAGATTTCAGAGCTTAACAGCTTGAGTTCTGCAGCACACCGAAACAACAAACAGAATAAATATAATGAAATTAAGTCAGGCACTTTCTGCATGGACATGTATACACAGGTGGACAGTCTTTTCTGAGAGCTTTTTTATTTAATGTATATTCATACTGTTCTGTAACATGGAAGCTTAAAGCAGCACTACCATAAATCACTGCAAGTATCCATACATTGGCAAATACCAGGTGTAAGTAGAAATCAGGAGAGGGGGACAGGAGGGTTCTTTAAAGCTTGTAAACCAAGAAAAAAACCCCCCAAGTTTTACCTTGCAAATTCCTTGTTAATAACTTTGCAATCTGGATTCACAGCCTGCTCATGCAGGTGCTCCTGCATGTTCAATGTTGGGCAGCAGGTGATTGAAAGTTACCCAGTTTTCCTGTCTTCCCACATGTGTTCCAGCACCTTTCCACAACTTATCGTTCTTTCCACAACTTATTGTGATGGATCCCAGCCATTGGGATCCTTTGCAAAGGTGTTAGCCACCCAAATAGAGCATTGCTCTTTTACTCATTCTCACAAACTGGCCAGCTGCAAGATTTATGGGTCCTTTCAGTTACCAGATTTCCTCCCATCCCACCATTGCCTTGCTGCTACCCAGTGGCACCACTGCAGACTATGCTCAAACTGCTATTCTTTCCAAGGCTTACAGCAACAACGTGGCAAGACTTGCAGCCTGGCACCAATCCTACTGCTGTGCTAAGTTTTAAGTACCTACTAAATCACTGTGATTATAGAGGGCCCCAAAGAAAATGCCATCGAGTTTTTAAACATTCAGTTCTGCAAACTGTTCCATAGTGGCACCCTCACAAGTGACTAACCCTTTCCTCCCCGTTAATGCAAACGGAGCAGACATGAACTCGAGACTGGCGCCAAGCACAGCAAATTCTCAGTCCAGGCAACAGTGTGCCTGGGTAAGCTTCTGCCTCTAGGGTAATGTACAGTCATACAACCTTATTTCTAGGTGCAATTACACAGGTAATTACATATCTTAAATACCTTATCAGATATGGAGTGTTTTAAATAACTATGTTTAAGCTTAAAGAAGTTTAATGAACCCTGTAATTCAAAGTGGCACTTTTTGACATCTTTGCAGCAGCCCTCTGTTCACATGTAACATAAATCCGACCCCATCTTAACAACTGATGCCTTGCTCATCTTCAAGTTACCAAAATTACTGTACAGATCTACATGCTTTTTTAAGAATAGCCTTTGTAATCATGGCACAAAGACTATGAGCCCCATTTTTAGAAAATTCCACTACTGAAAAATCCACTTGGCTGTATGGCACAATGAACAAGTGGATCCAAGTGTTACACACAGAACTGAGTATATTCAGCAGTAATAAAATCAAAAAGGTAATTACAGTGATGATTAATTCCAGTCCTTCACTAAATGGTATCCTGTGAAGAGATCTTTGCCTCTTTCTTCTAAAGACTTTTAATACTCATATAATTTTTTATTCCTTTACAAAAACTCCAGTCTTCACTACAAAAGAAATTTTCATTATGCCCAAGAAGGGATTAACTAGCTGGGGGGGAGGCAAATAATCTTATCTAAAGATTTTGAAAGCAAAATTCAGTTTTCTTTATTTAAATATTCTAGCTGTGTGAATCTCTGCTGCATATATTGAAACAAGTTGTAAGGTTTAAGAAGATAAGAAATAGGTAGACTTGTTAATTGAAACGTACTAAGTGCAGACAGGTTATCTGGTACAGTTAGATTTCCTGAACACTTCTTCTGCCAGTGCAGACGCAGCACTATGCTCCGGGTTTTATACCAACTCAGAGAATGGCATCATGTTCTGTGCTTTCCCTGCTGGGGGCAATATGACTCCACTTGTCTTCAGCAAATGACCAGATATTACACAGAAGTGGAAAGAACTCAGTGTTTTTAAAAAGTGCTAGAGTGAACAGCTAATGTAAAATGAGGGCGCTTATGCTGAAAATGCTTTAACAAAGCTTATCAGCCAAGGCAGACAGAGACTGTCGCTAGGAGTGGTGGGAGAAGCCCAGGAAGACGTCTGCAGGACTTATAATTATTACTTTTGTCATCAAAAGAAGAGAATAACAAAAAATTGATAGCAATCAGTAGCTACATGTCTTGGATACCATGCTACACATAAAACATCACAATCTTTTATGCAAAAATAGTACATGCTCCTCTAAGTCCTTCGCCAACTAAGTTTTGTATGTTTGGGGAGATTCCTTTGAAAGAAAAAATGCCAGAGTAAACGTAAAATGGAATAGGAGTGGAAAAATAGATTTAAGAACTATAATCTGAAAGGATATCACATGGAGAGAAACTAGAAACTTCACAGTCACACCAGTGATGGCCAGACTTGTGCCTTTTTGTTTAAGTGTTTCTTGTCAGGTATAGGTTTGCTTATTTATCTATTTCAATAGGCTTGATAAGAAGTTACGACAATTTAAAAAGCTTCCTAAGCAAACGATATAGGCAAGTATGTGACTGCAGGCACCGCACCACACGCAGCCGTGCTGTATTTCAGAACTGCTGCTGAGGGCCCTTCCCCTGTTAGTCGGGAACTGCACCCACATGGACACACACAGCTCCTGGTCAGGGCTGCCACCACTGCTCCCCATGGGGTGCCAAGTGCTCCCAGTGCTCACACCCTCTGCTCAGAAAGCAGGCATCTTCCCAAGCTCTCTTTCCTAACTTGGTATTTTCTCCTGTCTGCGGGTGTTTATAGCTTTGCCAAACTTAAATCTTCTATCCTTAAGTTCTGTGTGCTGGTATTTGCCTTTGCACGCTACTGCTGAAAAGCTTAACACTAAACATGTGAAGCCACTTCCAGAAATATCTAAGTGGAGAGAGAAGGGGAGAATGGTTTCCTATTTAAATAAAATTCATTCCATTTGTGCATAATCACTAAACATTCTAGAAACTCTGCTGCCTACCTGCTTTGGAATTAGGCAGATTCACTTGAACTCCTCAATTTTGCCATCTTTGTCCAAAAAAGCCATTTTCCTTTGAACTCTGAGAATCTCAAGTTATACCCATGCAAAAGCTTATTAATTGACAACAATTTCTCTAAGCATTATTTCTACTACCTAGAGACATAAATGCTATGTAAAACTCTTCTTATTTTCCCATGTTCCAAACATACAGCAAAGTGAGGATGAAGATGTGTACATACAGGACAGTAGAACTCAGTTTTAAAGTCCACTTTCTTACAATGGCAAATTTAATCTGTATTCTACCAAACTAAGGAGTTTAACCTATTTCTGGTTTCTCTCCAGGAGAGACTGAATACTGAGTTATGTTCAAAGAAAGTGTGTTTGAATTGCAACATCCCTTTGAGAAGGGACAAAAAAGCCCTTGTAAGTGGCAGCATTAGGCTTGCAACCTTAGCAAGAGCCTTCACAGTCACCCCATGCCTATGGCCAGCTCACCACAGCACTCGGGGCGAGTTAGAGCAGGCCCCGCAGCGAGTCAGTTCTCAGGCAAAACAAACATGCTTGGCTAGCAGCCACGGGAAGGAGATCCCTCTGGGGCACACAGGCTTGTCCAGCTCTCAGCTCCTTCCATGAACTGATTTCAGCTCCCTAAAAGCTGACAATAACAACAACCACCACCACCCAATCTGATATTGGCAAAAGGCAGCAGCTGCAGCCCTCCTCTTGCCATGCTCCCACTCCTGCTACTGCTTTGCCCATTCCTTCTCCTTTTCTGACTTGCTTCTGTTCCTTATGCCATTTCTGGCACTAACCACATCTCCTCATGGGCTGAATTTACTCTATAAAATGGCTCAAAATGTTCCCCAAATCCAAAGTAGCTTTACACTGCACTAGTGAGCTACTCTGGTTCCTTCAGGGGCCTGATTTTCTCAAGTTAATTCAGAAATGGTAATCACTCAGGTAATGGTCCATTTCAGGTAAGAGCACAGCCTTAGAGAAAATGTTAGATGGAAGGAGGGAAGGTAAATTCCTCACTTTGTGTTAGCTGCTAGAATACCTAATTTCATTTTGTAAATGCTTCCCATTCATTAGCAGCGACTGTTATAGGTCCAAGACACATGAAACAACTTAAAAACAATCATGTGTAGAAAACAAAATTACTTTCAACATAGCCTTTCATTTTTAAAATATATAAAACATAGGTGCATCTTTTAAAAAACAAAAAACTATGAATTAGCGAAATCTTTCTCAAAGTATATATTGTGTACATACTTATGTATTAGTACCCCCTGAAAACAAGATCATTGCTAATTCTTTCAATCATCTGAAGTCACAGCTACATCACACAGTTTGTGCTGATAAAGACTGAGGCAAAACAAAATCTGAAAAAAAACTTGCATATTTATAAATTTAGATATTAACATGAAAATGCATAAATTTATAAAAACTCACCAAAACATGAAATAGTTGCAAACTCATCCTTAGTATCACTAAATTATTTTCCTCGCACTACTAAAGACCCCTTTGCCATTTCTTGCTAAGCATCCATTTCTGGCAACCATTAAACGTGACACACATTAGGAGCGTTGTATCCATCTAACAGCCTGCACTGAGCAATCTCATTGTGCCATTATCCATATTTATCATGGAAATTACCCAGCTTGTCCTCTCCTCCATGAAAATAAGCAGCTGAGAAATGAAACGTTCTTCACACCAAGCTGAGAACATACAGCCTTTGGGTAGGTTGGTCCAAATTCTCCCGCAGTCGGATGCAAGAATTTCAAAATAGATAACACGAATAGAAATGTGTATATCTAGAAAGGCCCAAACCACACAAACAGTGCTTTGAAAATGACTTAATTTATCCAAAGCAGTATGCTCGCAGCTCTTTATTTTATAATAGCCAAAAGATATTTTTATCCTCCCAAATACATCAATTGGTTCACAAACCACATGACTGATCGCATCCCAAGCTTTCCTCAGTTACTGGCTACAAGGCCACCCCCACGCCGAGCCACAGAGGAAGATCCTGACGTCCAGCAGCCAGAGCCCATGTCTGGCCCTGCATTTGAGCACTCATCCTCCCAGCTACTCAATAACCAAAAGAGAAAACTGTGTCACTGAAGATAAGGATGCAATTTCAAATGTCTCCAGCTGATTTATGTACATATGACTAGTATTCAAAGCTTAGGAATTTATAACCAATAAAGCAATTTCTGAAGCTCTTCCAAAACACCACCAACATAGGATACCTATCAGAATCATTCCAGCCTACAGACTGCAACCTCTAATTGTTTTCCTGGCCCTTCCTCTAAAGCACAAGCTTTAACACAAGCTGCCATCAGAAAACCATGCATGACATAACTTGGCAATTCCTATATAGGCAAATAAACTTAAAACAAACAAGAACCCTTCCTCTAAGATTATCTTCCAAATCAGATACAGCCATTTATGGGTCTTGTCTTGCGTTACTTCGGGGATCAGGTTTTTATCCTATGGCAATGAAGCGCACACAATCATTTTATTTGATTGTACACAGCACTGTTGAATCTTACCCCTTTTCCACAAATATTGAATATCTATGATAACGACTTTTCCCCAAAGTAGCTGAACAGACAGTCCCTATCAAGAGAAACTGAAGGAATAGCTTAACAGTTACCTGTCATGTTTAGGCTACTACTGCGTGTACGTGAGGTTCCTAACCAGCCCAAGAGCACACCTCCCCACATCCATCTGGCTGGCCACGAACTTGGCCAGGCTCGCTTTCAGGAGCTTAGGGAGCGCAGGGCAGGACCAAGGTAATGCAAAGGAGTGAAGTCTAAGTGAGTCGTGGCATGTGGAAAACAGTCTGGCTCATTGCAGCGTGTGATTGAAGATACCACTCAAAAGGAAAGCACTGTCTTGAGTAAGATGGTAGTGTAACTATCTGAAAAAATGGATGAAAGGGTAAAATTAGTCCCTGGAGTGAGCACAGAACCAACACACATACATTCCCAGTTCTGCGTCCAAGTGGCTGCTAGTTACAGTAACAGCACAGCTGGCTCCTCGTTCCTGTCCCAGGCCTGACTGAAATGCATATTCACCAAGTTGCTCTACCAAAGAGCAGCCTCAGAACTTAAGGACTCCTCCTTGTTGAGCTCTACCTCAGTGTCTGTGCCCAAGCTGCAGCTCAGATGTGCCTCTGCACCACCTCCAGCCTGCTACACTCAGCCACATGAATGCTTCAGATGCTTCAGTCTTACAAGTTTAAAAAACAAATAAAAAAGCTTATATAAAGAATAACTGAATTTTTTATGCTTAGATAACATCTACTTACCACCAATCTCATGATTTCTTAATGGTCTGCAGTAGACCATTAAGGTATTTTCGTTGTTATGAGAAGTTTTAGAAGATATCCTCATAATGAGCACTCAGTACACAGTTTAAAAAGTTATAATAAGCAATTAGAGTATCTTTGGTATAAAAACCTGAAAGACCATCTCAGCCAGTCCTTCAGAGGTTGCACTGCATCTGCTGCATTGTCACTGCAGCAGTCAGGTGAAGAAAACTCACCAAGACACACAAGCTACATACTATATATTTTGCTTTCAGGAGGAAAAGATAGAACTAGTAATATCCACTGATGCAAAAAAGTTGCAAAATTAAAAACTTGCATAATTACAGATTAAGACATGTTCTTGCAAATTAATCTACATGTGTTTTTAAAAGAATTACATACAAGTACTGATTTTGTTCCTCTTGTGTTGAAAAACTCTGAAATAGTATATAATCTTTTCAGATTTCAAGTTAAAAATCATTTTCTTCAACTCTCTCAAGTGTCTAAAGAATGCCTCTCAACAAAGCCTGCTCAGAGGCTAAAATGAGAGCATTCCAGCTGATTCTGAAGTGCTGCATTTCCTGCGCTAATCCAAGTTTGCTGCATGAGAAAAAAACTAATTTTGAAGGAGGCCTGAACTTTTCAATAACAGAAAAGTACACAGGCCCATTGTGGGCAATCCAACACACTACCCTTCAAAAACTAATGTCAAAGAGCAGTTTCTTACATTTGTAGGTACCCAGGCGACTACAAGATCTTGTGTTTCATCAATGAAGAGCTGCTTAGAATATAACATTTTGTATATGCTCAGCAGCTTTGGATTCCTGCCTCAGCTGTGTTTCCAGGATTTATTGAATACATAATGCTCTCTGGGACTTTCCAACTCATTTTCTCTAAGTCCCCGGTCTCTAGAGCTCCTGATCTTCTAGGCACATTAAAATATGACTAACATCAAATGCAGAACAAAAAGCAAGTGAACAAGAAAAGTACAATGAAAACACACAGTTATGCTAACAATGGTGGATAGATGTGTTGCCTGCCCCAGAAGCCGAGGAATAAAAAGAACAGGAATTTGGGCTACCTCGGTTCACCCAAGATCGGGTACAAAATGCAACACAAGTGTTCAACACATGCAGTTTCCAAGGCTGCGTGTTTGCCCTCTCTCTCTCAAAGCTGCCTGTGTTTTACAGTTGAGTCACCCTCTTATTTATTCGTTGTTTTCTGGAAGTCTGATCTCAACCCAGACCTTTTACATAGGGAGCAGTAAGTGGGCAGCAAGTTGAGAACTTCTCAAATGGCCATTATCCGGAATGGATAATGCATCTTTCCAAGCTCCCTTTCTCTTTTGCACTATGTTCTCAAGTCACTGTTCAACTGCCTTCCACTCTGTGATAACTTTTTGAAAGAATTCAACTAAATGAGAGTTCTTGGGGTTTTTTTTGGTATATGTCATATGAAAGGAGACAAACAATTAAAACATTGTTATTGATGCTGCTGCACAACCTCAAGCATTACTAAAGAGGGCAATGGATTAAGATAATGTTCAGAGTTTTCCTGCTATGTATTGTCCAGCTGAATGGAAAGTACATGCACTGAGAGCTCCTGTTTGTAAAGCAAGTAGCATTTTAGAAGCACTGGGATTACTCCTGCAAAGAAAGCTACTGCCAGCTGGTTAAGGCATAAGGAATTCTGAGAAGCAGAAAATTCAATGCTTCATTTTATTTTGTGCTTATAGACTTTAGGGCGAGCCAAACCACTCAAAGTCCTCTCTAAAAACAAGTTTCCAGGCTTTCATATGGGTTGCATTGACAGCTGGGGTAGAAAGCGTTTGTTTTAATTAAAACTCTTCTCTGGGGAAGATGTGGTAGAACTCGCATCTGTAACTGGCCTGATGCATCTCCAGCAAACAGACAGGGCGTTTCAATACAAGCTTCAGTGTTAGAGACTATTACAGAAAAAAAAAACCAATTTTGCCAGCATTTCTGAGTATTCTGAATACAAAGTAGCACTATTGCTAACAAAGCTACCTTTAAAATCCAATTGTTTCCGAAATGACAAATACAACTAAAACAAAAATTGCTCTAGCTTTAGATCTGTGGGTAAATATTTTTAACTGTACAAATACAAAGTTTCCTTCTATATATCGTAGCTTTGCACTAACCTGACTCAGAGCAAAATTATACTTATAATAGGACACCATACCAAATCACATTTGAAGAAATTTTCTCTAAAAACCAATAGTAGTTTAGAAACCCTAGCATTTTTTTGCCAGCTTAAAACATGCCCAATATGATAGTTATTAAGAGAAGTGAACTGAGTTAAGGCTATTATGCCAGAGATACAGTAAGAACAGACAAGCATACTTAAACATACCATTACATGATATATGTGGAAAAATCACAGGTTATGGAAGCCACTTAAACAGTCTACCACTAATGGCAGACACCTTCATACACTATAAACTTCACAGTAGCAGCTACAGCATAGAAGTAATTACTCCATTTTTATTCAATTGTGAATTATCGATAACCTTCAAAGAAGACTTACAATATTTTTAACTGACCTTATTTGCACCCTCCTTCATAGTGGTAAACACATTATGAGTATTTATTGCAAACAGATCTGATTTGTCAATATGGTGCACTTCATAACTCTTACACTTGGTAATTATATGAAGCTGCTTTTCTATATGGTGTTTGTATCACCTTTAAGCAGCCAGCAGCATTTTTCCTGTGGTATATTATAAATTATCTTTTTTTAGATGAAGCATTTCCCCCCCCCCCCGAATGACTAAAAAGGTTTCAAAAACAATCTTATTTTTCTGTTTAAGTTTTTCATGCACCTGATTATTAATATTACATACTTCAAATGACATTGTATTACATGCAGGGTTATTTATTGAAAACTATAGTTACCTCCTAATTTATAGTGATCTTCTTCAGTCCCTGTCAAGGAAGCTATGGTTCATCTTTTCTGGCTTTGGAAGGGAGGCATTTCAAAAAGATACACAAATGAGACCATCACCAGCAATTAACCATAAAGTTCTATATATAGAGAGTTATATATCATGTAAAATATGTACCAAAGAGATCTACAAGTATAAGCTCACCTCAAACATTTATAACCTCTAGCACAATTTGAAGATATGCAACATTGGTTAAAAGATTAGCAATAAATTTCCAAGAGAATGTTACAGATAGATAAAGTCTGACTTTATACAGCAAAACTGGACTATTCCTTCAAAGTAATTTGTTTCATTCATATTCTTCACTGCATATTATAAATCAGCTACTCAATCATGATTTTATCTTTGATTCGTCTTTTATCTTGCATCATCACAAACTGCACTTCACAACATTCGAAACTCCCCAATGACCCTAACTGTGGAAACTTGGAGACATTCTTGCTTTGCAATGAAAGTACATAATGGGGAAAATATAATATATCTAGCAGTCTTTTTGCCCTTCAGTTAAAAACAAGCTTCTCTTAAATGTTAATTTGATAACCCATGAGATAGCAACAACAAAAACGCTAGGGTGAGAAAAACTAGTTTTGTCTCATGATTTGCATGGCTCCCAATATTGAAACACAAAGACTGCACCACAACTTTCCAAACAAGTCAGATAAATGGACACATCACATCCAGCACCTGCATATGGGTGCTCACATTCAATGCTTGCATATCAATTTATGAACCTGAAATTAGTTGTTACTTTCAGCCTGGGATCATGAAGGTCAGGCACTGAAACGATGGAAGCAACTGCTTCTACCTCCAGCAATCAATCTTTCTAACTCCCTCGGCCATTCAGACCCCATGGTGCATTTTCCTGTTTGCTGCCCTTCTCCCTCCTGCAAGGTGGGATAAGGGCAGCCAGTGCCTGTTACACCAAGAGTGAGGAGGAGATGGAAGAGGTGGGAAGACATCAGGGACCAGACTTATGGCTTCCAAATTCTAGGTGTTTTTCTTACACACGCAAAAAAGGAAACTATCAAAGCTGAAATCAAATTTGATACCTCAGAACTCCAAAAAGATGCAGAAATCAAAAGTCTCAAAGTAATCTCTCCAAAGATCTGTGTATTACTTGCTAGAACTTGCTAGAGCTCTCCACAGAACTCTTCTGAAGACATTTCTGAGCTTACTGCCATGTAACATTCACTTTAAGGACACCTCTTTACAGCCTTTACATACTTCCACTCAGAGATATTAGTTTTCTTGGTAAAAATCTGCAAGTAAAACTTTACCATTTGATCACCTGCACAGCACTACAAGTCTCAGTAATAAGAAACATTCTCATGACTCAAAGAGATATTTTTAAAAGGGACTAAGTGATAAACTGCACAGTCATCTATCAAACTAGAAAAACATAATAAAAACACAGAACTACAGCTATTTTGCTTGTGTTGCATAGAATTAACATGATTTCTAAAGAGAAGGAAAAATATCACATCCTTGAATCCTGCATAACTAACTGCAACCAAAGGCTAGCATTTCATATTTTGCTGACTTTCAAAATATTATTCTAGTATTGTTATGCTGAGCTGCTATAAAAATAAATCTACCGCAACACTGCAATGTAAAAGCAGTCTGCCCTAAATAATAAAAAGCCTGGCAATTAGTAGTAGAAAGTCATTCTACAAGACGGATTTCTAAATTTGACATGAATGAGCAGAACACTCCTCTTCCAAAGCTTGAACCTGACAGACCATTCTGTGGTGACTACCTCACACCACGTACATAAGAGGTGCTGCAGAACACAGCAGCAAAGTTTCACTGACAACAAATGCAAAAGTCCTTCCCTCCCACTTTAATTTGTAAGAATAGTTATCCCCAGGCTTTTCTACCATCAATTTTTCCAAGCATTGCACTGAAGATCTTTTGCCAAGATGCGTGTTCATGCTGCCTATGCCCTAGCACAGCCAAAAAACAGCTCAGCCAAAATGGGAAAATGTTTCTACAGCTCCCAATCAAGGGTAGCTTGGGCTGTACTTCCACAACCATTAATCCTGGATCCATGCACAGCAGTGACGATACGATCTGTATTAGATACAAGAATACAGCTGCATTTCCCCTCCTCAAATTAGGAGGTGCTCACAACAAAAGCCTTCCCGAGCACCTCACGCTCTACACGAGCTGCATGACAGCTCTGGTTGGGCAGATGATGACATCCAGTCTGGCACGGAGCCTGACAGGGGTAGCTTGTCAGAAATCCCCGGAACCTGTGGGGTTAGCAGAACACATTTGCGGGGATCAGCGCTTCCCAGCGGTGGCTGCGACGCTCCCCCGGAGCGGCAGGAGCCCCAAGTCGCAGGCACTGCCCCCGGCTGCAGCTCCCTCTCCTCGAGCCCGCGGGTGCATGGCAAACAGACAGCCAAGGTTTAGTCAGAGCAATAACTTGCTTCTTGGGGCCTGTGTTACACACACAAAAAGTATCACACCTAATTTCGTAGGTATATCACTCTTCTATACCTTGGCTTTCTTGCGCTGCAACTACATAGCTGATTTACCCTACAGTTTAGTTATGCACAACCTGAGATCAAGAACACATTAAACACAAACAACATCTGCTATGCCTCCCAAAATAAATTGGTTTCCAGTATGCAAACTAGCTAGGCCAATATTCTGCTTTGGATTAATCTAAAAGGAAAATACTCCTTTTAAAACAGACTGAAGTTCCTGTAACAAGTCTGGAAAGTTCCTGCTTCAAAATTTTCTAAATTCACCCATACACAAGATAAACTCTTTCACTAGGAGAGCAAGTAAGCCTTTTTTTAGCACTTCATTTTCAAAGTACAAAAACTCTTCAGAGAGCTGTAGCATAGCCCTCCTGTCGAATTTGACTATTTTTCAGCTTAAGGTATGGTTTTAAATTACTGAAGAACAATGTCAGGAAAAAGATAAAATCAAGTCCAAGATTCAGATATCCCAGAGTACAAGCTAATCAGGAGCATGCACAACACTAAAAATATGCTGTTCACTTGACAAGCACGGACAAAGAAATACTGAATACTACAATGAAAAAAGCAGTCGCGGCCATTTCTAGCTGCATTCAGTGAAACTGAATTATGATAATTTAAGATACAGAACAATGTTGCTTCAGATAGGGAGAACAGCCAGGCTGGACCAGGCATATTCTGGAAATGGGCTTTTCCTTACAACAGGAAATATCCTGAGCGCATCCACGCGGGCTGGTGCAGGGCTGAGAGCCTGCGGCTCATGGGGCTGCGCGATGGGGCCACACTGGGTCCCCAGCAGCACGGGCAGGTCCAAGCCTCTGAATGCAGATTACTGCTACTGCCTTATCTCTAAGGGGAGGTCCTTCTAAAGCAATCTTTGAATCAGTGTGTAACAAGCAGCAACTCTCATACAACCACATTTCCTACTTTTTAAAGCCAGCACATGTAAAAGCTTCTTAAGAACAGCCTTCACTGCAACAAAAAAAAATTTAAACCAAACACAAAGTCACCTCTGAGACCTGCAGCAATAGCTCCACAATGTGCTAAGAGCCTTAATCAGCTGAGTGAAGGCAGAATATTTCATTTACACATTTAAACATGCCAGTGTGTTGGTGTTGCTAAATATTTAATTTCTCATAGAAGAAAGGCCACCAAGGTGTTTCTCAGTTTTAGTTTGCAAAATATATACTAAAAAAGTTCTACCCCAGAAGTTTCCTTGATGCAAGTTAACACTGTTGAGGTGTTGACAGATTAGTCACCTTGCCTACTGGTTACAAAAAAAACACTGTAGTTGTTTTTTTAAAGCTATTCGGGATATTGACTCTTTTCTATTAGCAGAAAAGCATGAACTTCAAATGTTATAAGACCAATACTAATATACTGAAGGCACCAAGAATTATATCCATGTAAATTAACTACTGAGATTAAGGAAAAAAAGGCATTAAAGGTATGAAAAAATTGGTAAGAGAGGTTTCCTTGGAACTTGAGGGGTTGATTTTTGAACAATACAATCACAACTCCTCCTGCGTAGTTACATTATAATTAATCATTTACACTGCTCCCGATTTTAGGAGCAGGAAATACCAGCTTCAGCTCCTGATTTTGGTAATGTAAGATCTGCGCCTTTTTGTAATAATCTACACATGAATCATTTAAAAATATTCAGCTTCATTTACTCTGACAGCTCAATAATTTACATGTTGATCACTCTCACTTTGAATACTTGAAATTTAGCAACACCTTCACGTTCCTACTTACATATTCTTAATTTAACAAGCTTAACACAAACATGTTTAAGTCAAATTTAGTGGAATCAATTTTCAAGTCCAATTAGGTTCTTAGAAAGCGGTCTGAATATCTGCACACTTTATTGTAAGGGATATTTTACTGAACAGATCACGCCAGAAGAACATATTAAAAACAGAAAACTCACAAGCCTACCTTGGCTTGGGAAGTACCACTTATTTCCAAGTGCAATAGGGTCTTTTTCAAGCATTTCCAAAATCATTCTAGCCTACTTCTGTGTAATAACTAATCTCTATATGGAGATACTCTGCTTTACATTCAGAGCACAAACTCTGAAAAAAAATTCTCAGTGGATCTAAAATAGTACTTAATTTCAAGCTTTTATGGGTGCACTGTCTAGAACAGAGGACAACCCTTTTGTAAATCCCCAAAGTCTTCCCAATCAGAGCTGCTGCATATCTGAGTGCCAGAAAAAGCAACTTCTTTTTGAAATACCTACCTTAGGTCTCTGAGTTCAGTCTAGCTACAGGCGATCCAACAGTAAGATGTGGAGCCAAGGAAACCTGAAGATTCCTCAGCAAAGTCTATTGATACAGAAGGGTGGAAAAGCAGTGGCAGAGTTGCTGCACAACAAGAGCAGGAATAAAACTATTACTATACATGTAATACTTTTCACCTTGACCAGGCTGCAAATATACTCTGCCCACCTCTGGGTATTCAAGATAGCTATAACCAAAGAACACAATGATCTACTTTTTGAAAGAGAGAAGAAAGTATGCTCTCAAGTTCAGCCGCCACAGAGGTTTCTGGAGCTGCTTGCCTGCTTCTGCTTTAATGCTGCTATTCTTTACAAAACTCTTCATGGTTACTTACCAATTCCTCTCATATTCAAAAAACTTTCAACAAAGTGTGAGATTCCAGTTCTAGAACTGAGCTAATGTTTTGAATATTTTTTAAATGAAATCACAGATTGATGACAATTCTTTCCATGGTTTTCTGTCAAAAGGTCATGCTGATTTGCTTTTGGCAGTGCCACAGAACTTTGTCTGTCCTAACTTGCATCTTAGGATCAACAAATGCCCTATCACATGGGAAGGCAGCAAGACTTTGTCCTGGCACTACTCATCCAGGTTCAACTGATAATGACAAGAATCAATAGATATGGCCACATTTTTCCATCTCTTATTTTCTAAATAAACCGAAATTACAGAAGTTTATCTGAGAAAGCGTAACTCAGTTGCTCAGCATCTTGTATTACCTACAACTTCCATCAATATTTTTGCAGTAAACTACACACACACACACTGAGAACCAAGGAGGAACCCTCCTGAATCTATAGGAATATCCCAGAACACAGGCCAGCCCTTGTGAAAGGGACAAAGGGCTCTGTGCTTCCCCACTGCTTGCGTAAGCAGCTCAAGACATTTCCATCACGTGGAGCTTCAGTCCAGCTGCATTTCAGATAGCTGTCTAATAATAAAACTCTGAAGGATTAACATCTAGAAAGCTCAAAGCACAAACAGTAACCAGAACTAAAGAAAAAAAATCATTGAAAGGCCAAAATGAATCTCAATCAAAATATGACTTCCTTGATAATGCTGGAGCTATAACACAATTACTACATCTCTTCACGTCCCGGGCAAGTGTTGATACAGTAATTATATAGTGCCAAGACACACAATCATCCAAGTTGGTTGCACTCTGCATGCTAACATTGTCATTTCTTGTCTATGCCTGCTATCACACACTTGGTCACTGCAAAAGCAATGATCAGATTTTTTTTCCAATTTTAAGTTATTCATTTAACACTTAACATGAACATTTAACAAGTGAAAATACATTGTTCAGACTATTCCATAAAAAGGTTTTTTTTTCCTGGATCTATTAGTTGTATTATTTGGTAGTTACCTAATGAGTAAAAACCTAGAGGTTGCAGCTAAAGACCGAGTTTGTAATACAATGTTCATAAGCACAGTAGTGAGCATACAAGTATGATGTGCTGCATAACCGCAGTTTCATGAGTTCATTTTCACCAGCAGCAAGCTTAAAGACACAAGCATCTCAGAGCTGAGAATAGACAAGTATGTCCACAGTCTTTAATACTCAGTTAAAAGTACAGCTCTCATAGCCTTGTATTTTACAGGACCATCAGCCTTCCATAGTCGGTTTTCCTACTATCTGCTCTAAACCACTCCTACTTACTAGTTCTTCTAGCTTTGAAAATGCATTTAAGGTGAAGTAGGAAGCAAAGGAGCATCTGTAGATTAGCCAGCCCAAGAAAATGACCATTTCAAAGGGACTTAGCATCTATTTCTACTGCTGTAGGAGGGAGTTTCCAGGCACACTAGGTTCTCAGGTACTTACACAGTGAACACAGAGCCACCAAGCAGTGTGCTGTGCACAAGCGCAGCATCCCTCTGCACCGCGCTATTCAGCACTGGGGCAAACACACTGCTTAGCCTGAACAAAATCTCTAATGATTAGTGTCAAAATGAGCTAAAGAATGCTCTAAAAAAAAAGGAGAGCATTAGAGGCTTACAGCAGTAAACAAAAAAAATGGGAATAGTTCAGCTAAAATGGCAATGCTTTCAGAAAACATGCTTGGTAGATGGTTGGCTATTTACAATCACATGGAGGTATTCACCTAACTTCCACTGATGCTGGTTTGTATGTCCTGTTGATAAGCAATGTCTTATGGAAAAACTCCATTACTGCTGGACAGAGACCAGGTACTGTTCACATGCCTGGCAGAGAAAGGCCCTTCCAGCTGCCCTCTCCACACTTTATTCTCCCCTCTGCATCCCCAGTAATCATGAGGACTGTGAGGCCTCTGAGATGCTGACACAGCATTATACTGCTTTGTTCTGAAGGATCCTACACATAATCCTAATGACAGGCATTGCACATTGGCTATTTGCTGAGGTCACTTGTAAAACTGTTATACTGCACACTGTGACCAGGGCCATTCCACAGATCCAAATGCCACCTGAGCAGCATTCCACATTGCTGCCCATGGTACAAGCTGGAAGGTAGACCCCATGAAGTTCAGCTGTGGGATTAGGCTACTGGAAGGGCATCCACAGCAGCCACAAGGAACTTGATCTTCTCCAGTAAAGTTGGTGTCCTCCCTGCAGAAACAGCACTGCTAGCTTCCCATAGTGACTGCTTCCACTTCCTGCATAGTGCTTTGCACTCTATAAATAGCCAGCTAGCATTTTTATTGTGGGCATATATATAATACATAACACTGAGATGTAACATACACTGCAGCAGATTAGTGTCAGAGACTACTCTCAATGCAGGAAGAGGAGAAGCTTGGGGACTACTCATGTCCACCTCTCGGGAAGCTTGAGGGAAACCACTGTCAGATGTTCCGGAAAGATCAAAATCTCATAATTTAACTCAACATTGTGGCTAACAGCTGAGCATTAGAACTGACAAGCAATAACTGCAGCATCATTGCCATAATTGCCACTCTATAACAAAGAGCTTCCAGAAGGGAAGCAGCAATTACAATGTATTTTTACTAGAGCAGTCAGAAATAATGGATTTTGCACTGTGGTGATATTCACGCTCTGAGAATCAAAAGGTCTGCCTAGCTCAGTAACTTTTCCCAATGCACGGGCAGAAGTGGACACTTAAGAGCAGCATTACAGAGCGGAGTGCGCAGCATCCGTCCCGCAGCACTTCCCCAGCCCCAGTGGGTTTCACTTGGGCCCTCCCTCCGCTGGAATCCCTGCGTTTCTGCCCTAAGAGCTCCCCTGGCAAAGTTGACTCCATGCTAACTGGCACACAGCAGCTACACGGCAAGTAGAAAGAGAGGTTAATGTCACATTTGATCGTGAAGAGTGCAGCACATTCACAGCCCATCTAGCTTAGGACCCAGCAAAGCATGGCTACAATCAAACTGCAAAAACTGGGTCTGTGCATACACATATACACACAGAGACCACATATACATGCATCAAGCACCTATCCAACTATAACACTTTACGCATTGACACACTATACATGTGATACAAGGACCTTTTTCTATGCACATGCACTCATTTGCCATGTGTGTAGGATGATGCAATTCCTAGTGCTTGGTTTACCTTTGTTAGGTCAGCAAGTTACCTAACAAACTACAAGAGAATCAGCCAAGTATTTTACTCCTATTAGAATATGAACTCAATTAATCCTTCTAAGACCGATAACATTTTAACTCTCAAGCAAGAAAGTCAGTCTCATCTCCTGAACTTCAGCGTTCACTCTATCCCATTAAATTCCATGCAGCAAATGAGCAATTTTCTGAAGAAAAATGATACCAGTGGCTAAAATAATCAAGGTGCACATGAAAGTAGTAAACCAGAAGAGAATAAAGAGAGAAAAGAAATTACTACAATTCTGATATTTAGGCCAACTGATCTTCTAAGAGTATCTTTTACGCTTTCGTTTTCTTTGATCTGCCAACACCAGCTTTTTGTTTGTTCTTCCAGTTTAATGTGTTTTCTGGTAGTTGAAGAGCTTTTAGTTGTGACCCTCATTTGGGAAAGTTATCCTTGAAAGCATTTCTTCCAGACTATCATCATTTTGATTTCAGGCTAACAATGCTTCTTTTTATGCAAGAAGCAAAGGCAAAATATCCCCCCCCCAACACTCTTCCCCCATCATGTATATATTTTGTCTTGAAGCTCAGCTGGTTGAATCGCCCGACATGACACATGCTCTCTCAGCTACCGCTATTCAAAAGTCTCACTTGCATGAACTGTACGACATTAGTTACATCTGAAAGTGAAATAAAAGCAATCTGTTCAAAATGGCATAATTTGCCATAATTCTGAAAGTCAAGTTTCCGAACCCCATTACACGTCCTACCTGTAGTCATAGACATTTGAACCACACAAGCACCCTACAGTAGATAGATTTTGCCCAAAAGGAAAAAGCATTCTGAAGAGGTAAGCAAACAAAAGATCCGCACACCTTGATATTCATACTTGATATACTTCAGAATTGAAATAAAAATCTTTTTAACTTCCTATTGGCAATAAAGTATTTTAGAGCATTTAAAAAGAAAAATAATCTTACTCCTAGTGGTTAGTTCTGCTCCTCAGATTTACAAAGAACACAAAAAGTAAAAAAGTATTCTGAAATTTTCCTAAAGATCCCCACCAAATGACTTGGATGGTGCATATAAAATTACATGGCTACAGGCATTGCTTCAAAGTATCAGCCATGCCTTTGGAAGAAGGATCTTTGCAGACACTACAGGATGTATAAAACTTCCTACCACACTTAAAAAGCTTACTTGATTAATTTAACTGGCATCACACAATTTCTCACTCACGCTCCATCCATCAGCAGCACAGATTAAGCTTTCTTCTTATAGTATTTAACTCACCATGCAATCATATTTTAGAACAATCATATTTGAGAAGGCTGGGGGCAGGGGGGGGACCTGATCAGCGTGTATAAATACCTCAAGGGAGGCAGTGAGGAGGAGGGGGGCGGCCTCTTTTCAGTGGTGAGCAGGGATAGGACTAGAGGAAATGGCTTCAAACTGAAGCATCGGAAGTTCCACAGGAACTTAAGGAAGCATTTCTTCACTGTGAGGGTGACAAAGCACTGGAACAGGCTGCCCAGAGAGGTTGTGGAGTCTCCTTCTTTGGAGATCTTTAAAACCCGCTTGGATGCAGCCCTGTGCCACGTGCTCTAAGTGACCCTGCGTGAGCAGGGGGGTTGGACTCGATGACCTCTGAGGTCCCTTCCAACCTTCGGCATTCTATGATTCTATGAAAACCTGAAAGCCATATCCCATGCCTGTACTATATTAGGCCTAACCATTCTGTTGGAGGTAAGTTGAAGAATACTCCAAGAGATTAAATTTTCTAATAATATCCTAATGAATAGATTAGGTATTCTAATATTTAATCCCCCTAATTCAAAGAGTTTTTTTCTTTTTTTTTTTTGATAATTCACATACAGATGGGAGTTTAAGGCAGAGAAGAGACGGGAGATCAGGGAGATCTATTATAATCAAGTTTGAAAGGAAATTATCAAGAGCCTTAACAATCCGTACCATCAAAAAACGCTTTATTACAGACCACTCCAAATACTCCAGGAGTTACTTTTGTAGGGTGTTGCCCAGACTGCCCCAAGTTGGGATGTCCTGAAGCGTGGAACACCCTCTGGCAGTGTCAGTCCCTGCCAGAGTGTGCCTGCATCGCTCCTGCAACCACTATCCAGCATCTGAAAAAAACCTGAAGCCAAAATAGAAACTACAAGAATACAGAAGCTTCCTAAATTAATCCCTTGGTGGTAAACACAGCAATTAGCGTGCTCACTTTTACATTCAAACGTTCAATATGTGTTCAAAGTACATTTACAAAACAGAGGATCTTCACTTGCATAGTAATTTCACCTTATGTTGTTTTGCACAAAGATTGTTAGTGGCTATTAAGAAAAAAGTGTCTGTCAGACAGCAGCCTTTAAAAGTGATTGTTGATGACACAATGTCCAAAATTACAACCAGGAATTATAAAAGCTTATCATTTCAATTATCGTATCTTGTTCTAAATCTTTCAGAATAGTGACATTTGCAATTAGCTTCATTCCACATTATCATACAGGGAAATTTCTTTGTTAAGCTCTATTAGCACTGTTAGTAAATTCTAATTATTTTTAATAACTTAAGAATGTCATAAATTAAATTATAGTATTCAATGAAAGAATTGCAAATTACAACTGAATGAAAATATTGGCCTTTACTCAAATTTCTTCCTTCCTTCCGTGAAAGGTCACTAAATGTTCTAAGCTGGAACCACCTGATGCACTGAAAACAAAACTCTAGAGCATAAGCCATAGCTGGAAGTCGTATTAGCTTTCTAAAACACAGAGTAAATGTCACAAACACCAAACATCTTCAAAAGCGTAAGTTAGAAAAATGTACATAAAAACTTACTGTTATTTTCTTGCTGCAGAATCTAGGTGCTCAGTGAAAGCCTGGAGTTGGAAGTTATTGCCTGTTAAAAAGTCAAAACAACAGGAATATGTTAATTTATTACAGACCAAGCCTTGAATTGTAAAAGCTAATAAGAATCTTTTCATATTATTAACAAGAAATATACTCACAACATCATCTATTTTTCTTCTCTTTTATGAATTAAGAATCACAAATGCAGGGGAAGCGGAAATTATGTCTTAATAGAGACACTGTCAGAGACTGAAATAAGAAATGCCACCTTGGGACTACAGAAAGTTCCGGAAAATGTACAAATAAAATCTAGTCAAGTGAAAAACAAGCCCTAACTTACTTTAGTGCTCCACTAGTAGACATAAATTACCACAATAAGGATATATTCTCTCATATTATCAAGAATATTAATAAGTAAAATGCAAAGATAAGGTCCAGAATAAGCACAGATGTATTAGCCATGACTGCTGACTTGCACACTGAAGCCAGTTTCTGCTTTCAGGAGATTCGTCAAATTTCATACTTGAAAAACATCAATCCAGTCAAAAAAACCAAAACTACTACAAAGCCAAGTATCACCAGCTAGTTAAATAGTTCATATAATACAGCAGTTGAGATTATGTAAGAAGCAAAACAGTGCTCATGCATCAGACACCCCTTTTCTCTTTCATCATCAATGTAAGTGGGAAAGAGCTCTACTTCACTTCCTTTAGCCTCCAGATCAAAGTGAAATGTCACCAAAAAGAAAAAGTCACATGAAAATAGACATCAAGATTTACATAATGATAACATATGTATGAGCTCTATTATGAGTAATACTACTTGAAATTTCAATTATACTTCTAAGATTTTTTTATTACTATTATGGCCCAATATCACTCATCTTTCCACAGAGACTAAAAGTTAAATTCTGCCAAATTTTACTTACATTTTATTTTTGTCTTTAAAAGGATTTATTCACTTGAATTGAAATTGACTGGGTTAAATCCATACTTCAATTATTCAACAGCTTTGCAAATTTTCACAAATAATAGGAGGACTTTGTATAAGTCGTATATATTTAAATATATTAAAACAGTCTGCATTGAATAATCTTGTAGATTTCCCAGGAAAGCTTTTCTGTAGTTTTATACTACCTACTTTGAAAATATAGATAACATTTTATACTCCGAAACACTTTAATAGCCTGTTTCAAATGATAAATTTTGACCATGTTAATGACTCCTCTTGAACTTCCAATGTTGGAAGAAAAAAGAAAAATGAATTAAGGAAATAGCAAACTCCATACAAAGAAGCAACATATTTAAAATAGAAAAACACAGCTTTTCTTTGGTATTTTGGTAAGTTATGAGTTCTAACATAAAACAGCATGATAGAAACTTTATTATTGAATAGTCAAGAATACAGAAACAGTCCTTAAATACTGTCTTAAGATTAGGCCATTACAAGCAAGAAAGTTTCCTTAAAACAGCAAACAGGCCTACTCTGAGCTGTAAGGGTCTCCAGCAACAATCAAGCAGATTATCATCAACATTACATGGTAAGTCACTCAAAATGCCTTTTTAAAAAAGACAAGAATATACAATAATATAAAAACAAACTGTAGAAGATTTTTGATTGAAAGCCACTTTTCAGTATTTGAATTGTCACCAACTCCTTTTCTTTCAGATTTGGAAGAACAACTACAGCTGGTCAGCAGCTACTGACCATAACTTCTAGAGCTCTGCTAAGTACTTTTTTTTTTAAAATAGTGACAAACCCCACAAGTCTGCAGTGACAGAGATCCAACACATCTCTCTTCTACTCACTATTAGAGAATTAGCAATCCCTGACAACAGGCATATACATGTGCGTGTGTATATACATACATATATGCATCATTACGTAGCTTATAGTATCAAAACCAGGTTTTGTTTTGTTTTTTACCATCTTGGAATTGTGTTCCTGCCCTCTCCCAGAATAATAACTGAGCCGGTGCAGGCACAGCCCTCAATCACCTTCCATATGGTATTAGGTCACAAAGAGTGGGTTGCAAACACCTCATAATTAGGAGTCGGTCATTGACATCTCTGACAAAAAGGAAGAGAAGAAGAGTCACAGGATCCATACTGACTAGGGCAGCTCAAAGATTTCTGCTACTTTTTTCCTCTGTTGGATAAATAAAATTGACAACCACTAAAAATGACGCCTGGGAAGAAGTATGCACAGCCATGGATTCAACTTAACAGAGGGTGAAATACCTATGGGTCAGACTTGGCATTTAACACACTCCCAAGTCAAGGACCTTAAATTTAACACACAGATATAATTATGTTATATTATTAATGAGGAAAAAATAGGAGAGGAAAACTGATGAGATGTTAACAACGCAGAGAATAAGGGAGAAAGGCTTGAAAACAGTTTGAAATTTAAACTATAGTGCATTTGTCCTTTATTTTTCTGAAGCCACAAAACATTCCCTTTACCTAAACCTCAAAACAGACTCATCATACCAACCTTAAAATAGTTTAAGCACAATCAGAACCAATTTGTGCCAAGTCTATTTTGAGGGCTCATCTCACTGGGATGTTAAGATTCACTATAATTCTTAGATTATCTGCTTCATTTGCTACATTACATCTAAGAGTTAACAATATACTGTATTTTAAAATACGTCCATAACAATGTATTGAAAATGGAGTACCATTAGGGTAGATGGTTTCAGTACTGCAGTATTATTTGTGTGCTTCAAGAAAGCCAAGATGTCACATTTAATCAGAGGCATTGGTAATGTCAGAGCAGAGAAAAAGAAGGGGCATGGCAGCTAAATTAGGTACCTATAACAACTGTTAGCAGCCATTAAGATGTGAATCAAATAAAACTAATGAATGTGAGAAACAGGAAACTACAATCCCACCTTTTATAGGAATCAATATTCTGGATGCATGGACAGAAGGTAATGAAGCTGACAGACTGAACTGGTGTGTGCATATGTATATTTTTGGCTTATTTACAAGACTTGGATGCCAATTTTAAAAACATATTTTTACCAAGTTAATTTTGATTTCAAAGGGCTGACATTTTCCCTTAGCAAACAGTTATTTTGTCTTAGATAAAGACCCTCCCTCTAGTCTTTAAGACGACTGTGCATAACTTGCTAACTTTTTTCAACATGCTTTGGTAAAAAAAGTCTCAGGCATATTTTAGTTTGTTTATATAAAAAAAGTGCTGCAACAAGAGAATATCAAACGTAAACTCCAAATAAGGAAAAGCAAGATGCAAGGAAACCATAAGAACTAAGTTCTGTGTACAGTTGCTAGAGGACAAGGAGCAATAACCCTAATGCAATAGACTTCTACTCCTGCTGCCTTTTTTGCTTTTCAAAAACACAACTGATGAGGGCTATTTTTGAAGACCATCATACATGCCTTTTCTCTCCACAAACACCACCATATTAAACCAGAGCTTGTATACATCATGGTGCCCTCATTACGTACATTTAAAATAGAGAATCAAGGTAGGAACGGGACTAAAACAACACTACTAAACACTGCAAGTTTGTTTGCATTATGCCTGAAACAGCACTTTGCAAGTATTAGCAAATCACTACCATCTTCCCACTGAGATAAGAAGCCATCATCCCACATTTGCAAATTAGTAATCAAATCTGAAGCCTTAAATCATTTGAGCAGCATAGCAGAAAAGTGAGATGAATCAGCAGCACTCCTTGAAGGGCTATGACCAAAACTCAGCTGTGAATCTGTAGAACTAAGTCCTAAATTATTTTGGTTTTAACTGGTAACCACTGCACTGGAAAGTTCCATACCATCACCAACCTCAATTTATTAAGATATTTTTGAATATCAAGGGTTTGCTATGAAGTTGCCTCAGATCTGTAATAATTCACATACAAATGATACCAAAATAACTCTAATGAGTGAGCTCTAATGCCTGACCAGGGGAGGGAGAAAAAACCCACCCATACTTTTTCTTGAAGAAGTAGTTGCCAGAAATACGGACCCTTGCCCAGTGCCAAATCCCTAAATGCACCCATCCCAGGGAAAGATTCCCAAAGCCTGGCTCTAAATGCTGAGCTGAAACACTGGCTCATCCAAACTGTGACACTTGGCCATCAAAAGCAGAAGTTGAAGGTACTTTCCTCTTTCCAAAGGGGAAAAAAATAGCACTCTAAGTTACCAAATTCTACCACTATATAGAATGCTGGAAACAAGCTACTCTGCAATGACAAGTTAGGATTTACCAAAAATAATTCAGAATGGTTCTTAAGCTAAGAAAACCATATCAGCTAGTTTATACTAGACAGTTTCATTTGACTAGCAGGACATCAGAAATCTTATGTCCTGCTTGGAAACTAAACACTTCACAGCACACAGCTAACGCTAGTTTGTTGCTTTGAACGAGTCAATTAATTAGGTGCTTGTTGAAGAGGACTATTCTAGCCAAGATGCTCAGCACACAACACGCCCTAGCATCCAGTCATCGGCTTCGACCACCTCTGCTGCTAACCCAATGCTAGGCTACTCTTGCCTAGCATTGCATAAGCTTCAGCCCTGCAGCAGGTGCAAAAGCAAGGCAACCCTATGGCTTTCAAACTCACAAATATCTTTATCTCTTAGGAAGGGAACAAAATCATCACTGCTAAAGATTTCTATGATTTCCTGTCTCAGTAAAATTCTGGGCAAGTTCATGTGGTCTCGTGAAGTCTCAAAGCAAAGCAGCTTTGCAAAAATAAGTCTTTCACTGTGTCTAGATTAAGCTAAGACTTTATTTCAAGAGGAACTACAATATACAAAGCCAACAGACTTGTTGGCTCTAAAGTATCTAAAGCTCTAAAGCATCTGCCTGGGACTAACTAATGTCTAAGGGCAACATCATAATCTATGATCATACACAACTAAGCTAAGACAGGATTAGAGCAGCATTTGTACCACAAGAGTTTTTTCACAGAATCACAGAATATTCAAGGTTGGAGGGGGCCTCTAAAGATCATCTAGTCCAACATTCCTGCTCAAGCAGGTACACCTAGAGTTTTTGCACCACACTTGTTTATAAACGCGAACACACCAAAATAAAAAACTTCAAGTTGCCTGTAAGGATTAGAAACAAGCACATCAGTGAGCAGAAGCACAATCCGTTTTGCCCATCAATGAGAATGAGATAGTTGGAAGATGAACAATAGCAACATGGAAAGAGATGGCTCTTTGATCTATTTGTATGCTTACAGGACTAATGCCTACATGCTAGAGCTAAATTAAACTTCAAAATCTCTCCAGCAGAATAGGATTAATAACCATGGAAATGATTAACCAAGCTACAGAAAAGATTGTCCATCTCTTAAGTGTTTACAGAAACACTAGATCCTTTCTAACAGATAAGGTTCAGTTCAATCAGTGCTAGAGCCTCACATAAGATGTTCCAACTTCCTCTGAGTCCATCCTCTCCCTCATGGCCTGTTTTTAATGCTCTTACTGCTCTTTTCATCTCTGTTGGTATTTTGAGAGGTGCTAGTCCCATTAATTTTACAATCTGCTTTCTTTCTCCCTTTCCCAAACCTCCTGCTGCAAGTGCATCTCAACTCCTCGCTTTAGTTTCCTTAAGAGGTCAGTAACAGGGAGTTCTGTTGCTCTTAGTGACTGTTGGAAATCATTTCCATGCCCCCCTCCAAGACACCTCACATATATGAGGATGCAACCAAGGGAAATCAATTGCAAAAACAAAACAGTAAACCCATCTAAAGAGTTGATTGGTACACCAAGAATATCCATAACAGAAATCTATTAAAATAAAAGAGCTCTAAATGGTTTGAATTGGTCCCCTTAGTTTATAGATCTTCTTTATTGACAGAAAAGTAATCAACATATTTCACTCTGCAAATTAATCAAAAAAGAATTAAATGCTAGCAAAAAAAAAAAAGGAGTACCATAGATTTGAACTCAAAGGTTCCCTCCCACCCCACCTTTGCTCTTCCAAAGCACAATTCACATTGTGAACCTTCTACAGGGCTTCTTGTCAACTCACTAACAACCAAAACCAAATTCATTCCACAAAGAAACTGGCAAAAATTCACATTCAGCTGACTGTAATCTCCGAAGACTCCAAGTAGGCTATCCTCAATTAATCTGACCTCTACAGATTCCCTATTTTACAATTCATAACCTCCCAAATAATTGCTTTTTACATGTCATCGCAATGGAATCATCACAACAGGAAAATGTGTGAAAACTGAATGTCTGTATTACAGGATGCTTTGAAGAAAGAGGTTGGAAATTAGCTATTCCAAAGCAGTTAATTATCACCATATCTACAATTAGTAACAAGCTATACTGATTCTTTTGGGGCCTTTGTATCACAAATTTGAACATGTACTCCTCAACATACAGTTGCATGCGAGATTGGCAGATACGCGACAAAGAGCTAGCAGTATTTGCTAGCAGTAAAGTCAAGCAGATGACATTGCTCAGACACACATACATTTCTAAAAAAGTTTAAGCCAATCAGGTAATTATCAATAATCTGGTAAATAAGGCAACATTCCTCACCTGGAGCAGCTGAAAGCCATGATCATGCCAAGAGAACACATCCAAGTGCCCTACATGTTAAGCTCCTTCTACATTAGCCCCAAAGGAAAATACAAAGGTCCCTATTTCAGCTTCACGTGTCTGGTGGAGAGCTGGCACCACAGAAGTCAGGATAGCAATAAGTATTTGCCACTAAATGGAAACCATATAGGTCTCTGACAGGGTTTCAGGTACTGAGGTACACACAGCATGCTACTCTAACAGGCTAGAAAGACCAAAAAATATGAAAAGACAGGAGAGAAAAAAAAGGAAAAATTTAACCACAGTAATCAATTCCATGCCCTGCGTCTGCTGCTAGTGGGAGCTTACAGCAGGCAGCTTGTTAGACCACTGGTCAAAGAAATACCAAATTATATTCAACACTTACTGGATCTCAGACCTGCATGTATAAAAGTGTCTAAAGAAAAATTGCAATAGAATAAGCACAAGTACATTCAAATCAGTTTAAAGTTGCTAAATTTAAGTGACTTACTAAAAAGAAAAAAAGAAAATAAAGAGATATTTAACACTCCTGGGAGATCAATTGTGCACTTTAAAATGAAGGCAGAAAAAAAATTTGCTTTATGGAAAATTAAGGTAAAATTAAAAAGCAGTAATAAAAGCATATCAGAAACAGTAAAAGAGTTCTATAGAAACCAAAGGTCATATAGTAAATCACACAGACGGAACTCCTTTTGTTATGCATAGGCAATTGCTTACATCTATGTCAGCAGCGAAAGTCCCTGCATGATAGGATACTGATGACTTCTTGATTCTGTTTTTGACTCAATATAGGCTCCACTTGTGTTTGAATCACATTTCACATAATGTCATTTAGTTATAAAGTCAGTGGAAAGTCTACTTCAGAATATATTTAAAATTTTTGATAAATTAATCCAGTTCTTCTAGCAGAGTGACTTCGTAATTTACTTTTTTCTGTTTCAAGGTGAAGTTAATGATTACACTAGATGGCCTGTGATAGAAAGCAATTGCTTTCTGTTTAGACTAAGAAAACAGAAATACTACATTATCTCACTCACAGCTGCTTTATTTGTATGTAGCAGTTCACGCACAGGACAGTAGCAAACTGAACTGACTGGGTGGTATTTTAATGTTTTTGAGAATATGCACACTAGCAAATAAGAGCAACTAAAAAAGAAAATACATCAGAAAAAAAGTGTATTGGGGGGCGCCTAAGATCACTAAAAAAGAGTGTGGGGCTGCAAGCATGTTCTTGCCATAACATGGAGCCTGTCCTGAAGGATACCAGCTCCAAAGTAACGTGAATATAGAAATATCAACAGCCATCTGCACATGCTGCACTTCAGAGGCAAAGCTTATTATTACTACAGGCCTTGTCCAATCACTAACACAGATATATCATCATTATGTAACATCTGTACTGGACTGCACGACAGCATAAGGGCATACAGCTGACGACAGCCACGACTCGTGTCTATGGCTGGGCTGGTGCCACATCACTAAGTATTGTCAACATACCCCTGCTCTTCCCCCCACCCAAGGCTGGTACAACAGCACCCAGATCTCACCTGTACTAGTTAACAGTGCAACAGTAGTAGTAGGTGCCTTTCCCTCCCACTTATCATCCCCTTTTCTTTAAGAAAAAGGGAAAAAGAAGGGGGGGGGGGGGAGGGGAGGAAAAACTAAATCATATCTGCTCTCTATTCACATGCTATTAATAGGTGAGCTATAATTAGGGCCAAATATACCGTTGAATTTTCTCAGGTTTTCATATTTCCACCAGTATTTTCCCCTCTCCTCACCCCCCTCCCAAGAAGTACAGCAAAAAAGACTCCCAAAACTTGAAGGATAGAAAAAAAAAAATCAAAAGAATGAGTTTACTCCCAGAGTAAGCAACCATGAAAATGGCACAGACATGTTAAAAAAAGTGAAAGACATTAAAAAAAACTTTAAAGTACTGATGATTAAGTTTTTTTTTTTTTAATCTACTTTGTAGGTCAGAACTCCATAGTGTGTCATTTAAAATAGGGTTACAACAAGTAGCATTATAGCTAAAGATAATTAGCAGGAAAAGGGAGTGAGAAGAAGCAGGTTCATATTTTAAAAGCATCAAAAAAGAATTACAAAGAAATTTCTCTTTTACTTCTCATGCATCTGCCATTTCCGAAAGTGTTCCTAAGCCTTTACGAAGTAGATGAAAAAAAGTTGAATTTGAGACAAGCTTTCTTATATGGAAGGCATAATTGGAGTGCCCCAGCTTTCTACGGTTGCCTGTTGTTTTTAATAGCTTCTAAAATCATAGGCATAGTAGTGAGTTAATATTTACTCTAATTTCATCACTGAAGTTGCCTTTTAAAAATCCTATTTACAGTTAGTGTTTTAATTCACACTTTTTCAGGTGTTTTGTCTGTCAACTTCCCTTGCATCAGACAGAGACTGCTTGGCCAAGTGGCCTTCACCAGACTGAAGCACCAATTTATTCTGCACCTTCTATCTACACACAAGTAGTTTGGAATTGCATCCATTAAAAAAAAAAAAACCTAAAAAGTTATCATCATCTGAATCTACTTGCAAATGTTTTTAGTAGTTTAAATACAATGACTTGAATGATGCACAAATCACAAGAGAAAAAAAAAGAAAAAGAACAACTTAACTTGGTAATTGGTTTTAATAAGCATAACTGGCCTGCTAGTCATTAGAGAAAGGCTGAACCAGACAGGTGTGTAGCTCATTTTACCTTAGTAACTCTTCCTGAAAGATACATAACAATTACAGAAATGAAACAAGTTGAAATATGGACTAGAAGATGACAAAGGGGAGGCGTTGGGAGACTTGCAAGCATAAAGAAACAGTCCTAAGGGAATGCAGTCAAAGAAAACTCTCCACAACCTGCTCCAACAGGGAGTACAGCCCAGAAGCTACTGCTGTGCTGAGCTACTTCTACCTGGTGTGGCTCATTTAGCAGCACAGGGACCAAGCCCTCCTCCTCCTCCTGCATTTTTGATAGGCAGCATTCCGCCCTCTGGCAACACTGGGGGACACTGAGGAAGATGACAATCTTTACCTCACTCTTGCTTTGCTGAGATTTGTAACCTTCGTTTTACAGAACTAAACCCAAGATTGCCTCTTTTACCCATGTTCACTCACCACACTACCAATCCCTCTCTCATAAAGAGTCCCAGGCTGTTTTCAAGCCATACATTTTACCACCCAGGCCCAGACCTACCTATTTCCAGAAGCAGCCAGGCCCCCTTTCCTCCTCTGCTCCCAGCACCGCAATGGCTCTTACCGATGGCACAGGGGCTTCTGCTCAGGCACAAAGCAAACAGGCCTACTCTTTCTTGCAGACCTTCACAGGAAAAACATTTAAATTGCTGATATTTTTACTCTGTCCCAAAACACCCTTGCAGCATCTTTATGAGCAGACTACAGCACTTTCTACACTTTTCTTACAACCCTTACATCTGCATCATTTTCCATCTGCTGCTCCTCCATTTCCCAGGCACCTCCACAAAATGGCCACCACTCTCCCTGGCAGCGCCTGTTTTGTAGAGAGGGCTGCAGCCACTCCCAGGTGTGGCTGATTTCACTTAAAAGAAGAAAATACTCAAAGTAACCCAGAGAAATGTACTCCTACAGCCAATAAAGGCTGCAAACCCCAGAAACTGTGTGCCTACCTCGGCATAAGCTCATCCCCAGGCATCCGCAAGTGGACCCACTCAGGCTTAAGGGCCCCCACCTGATCGCTCCTACCCTCTCGCTTCTCTCATTTACTCGCTTTGGCCTCCCCCAAACTTCCCAAATAGCCCAATAATAAATCACACCTGACATATCTCTTCAGTGCTGCAATGCCACATTAACCTCTGACATCTTCAAGTATGACTTCTTTAAGATTTGTGCACAAATAATAGCTCCCACAAATTACATTAAAGCAAGGAGTTCCTGCTAGACTGGCTTTGCAGAGGCTTATAATACAAAACACACACTTGCTGTAACAATAAGCATTCTAATTTCATGGCCTGGATTTCTGTACCAAAATACTATTTTTCCTACTCTATCAGGAAAGTAGTCCTAGAGAGGTCAACTGTGTACTATGGACAGCAGCAGGAGTTGCACAGGTTGCTTCTGCGGTTACCCCATGTTACTGGGAAAAGTATTCCATTAAGAGACCATGTTCTTTCCTTCTTTGCTTCTTCCCACATTCAGTTGCTAACTTTTCTCTTTGTCATGTTTTTCCTAGTTTATTCTGAACATTTTACTTCAGTTTATAATCCAAAACTATTTATAAAGTCAAAACGAAAGCCTACATGAACAGGTTATGTTCAAATAATCACTCTATTCATGACTCTCTCAGTTTGCAACCTCCTCACCTGGGTTTTGACACTTTCAAACCCTCAGTATGTTGCAAACTGAAAACCTAATCTTTACTAGACTGCTATAACAGCAGAATTGTAATAATAAATAGCCATGTGCTGTCACTTTTCTGCAGTTATTTAGCACAAATACTGTTAAAAATAACATACCTATCTCCAGATACATTTCCAAGAGAAGGGAAACATGAAGCATGATAACATCAAATAAAGTAAAGACTGAAAAACTGGGGCAGAATTGCAGAAGTAACAAGGGAAGGTTCATTATATATACTAAAAAGACAATTTATCTCTGGATGTAGGAAAGTTGTGGTTTCAGGCAAATATGCAAGTAATACAGGAAGCAGGAAAACCTTAATGTATACACTGTGCCAAAGAAGTGAGTTTAGTAAACTGGAAAGCTACCTATGATTACGATTGTTGTATGGTTCAGATTATTCATGCACATAAAAACCCTCAAGAAAGATTACATATTTGTTCAGGTAAATGTATTATACTGGTGTAATTTAAAAGAACTGAATGGCCTATGTTCTTATTTTCCCCACCCAGAATTCCACTTTGGAAACAATCCAAACCTATAAAGTTTTAACTGCATTTTGTAATTGTTAGGAGAAAAAAATGCTGAGGCTTTACTTTCCTGACAATGTCAGATATGCAGCTATATCCATTTTTTCTTTTTCTGAAGTATACAGAGAAACTGAATTCCGACTTTTTCCTCTATGAGTTTTACAATAAGATGAAAAGAATATATGTTTCCTACAAAATGCTTTGGTTTGCAATATATTTAAACTTTAATCTTTATGAAAAGAACTGTAGTTGCAAATGACAACAAAACCCAAAAAATCAGTTCAAATGTTTTTATGTTTTCTAAAGTAGTTGGCTTATATAACAGTTCTATCACTGTCTTAAATATTCATAGGTAGTTTTGTGACTGTTTATGTTAGGGTAGTATGGGTAGTATAGGGTACCCTTATGATAGTAAGGGTAGAAATTCATAAAAAAAACACACCAAAAGTATTTAAACTGAGCAAGGAGATACATTAGAAGAGAAAGAATTGAAGAAAAGACAATTCTAATAAACTCGAGATACATGTTTATATATGTAACACAATATTGTCTGCCATTAATTAAGTTTTCATTCATTTCCATTACATAATCTATGTTTGCATTTCCTAAAACAATTGGTCTTATCCAAGTTTATATTGTATTACACTCACTCCAAAAAATGACCTTATGTTGCTCTTCTGAGCAGATTTCATGAAAAATACCGCTGCAAATCTTTTATAAACTTATTTATATGAACATTTCTTAATATAAGTTCCAGGATGCCCGAGTAAAATTTTATTTATTTCCAACATTCCAACAATACATTTTTGAAGACAAGATCCCAAAGTTTATTTTGAGATAAGATCAGATTCCTCTACTCAGCTCTGGTGAGGCCGCACCTGGAGTACTGTGCTCAGTTCTGGGCTCCCCAGTATAGGAGGGACGTGGAGCTTCTGGAGAGGGTCCAGAGAAGGGCAACCAGGATGATTAAGGGAATGGAACATCTCTCGTATGAAGAGAGGCTGAGTGAGCTGGGCCTGTTTTCTCTGGAGAAGAGACGGCTCAGAGGGGATCTGATTAATATGTATAAGTTCAGGAAGGGAGAATGCAGGGAGGAAGGGGACAGGCTGTTCTCACTGGTGGCCAGCGACAGGACGAGGGGTAATGGCCACAAGCTGAAACACAAGAAGTTCCGTCTCCAGGTGAGGAGCAACTTCTTTACTGTTAGGGTGACAGAGCAGTGGAACAGGCTGCCCAGGGAGGTTGTGGAGTCTCCTACTCTGGAGGTCTTCCAAACCCGCCTGGATGCCACCCTGTGCCACACGCTGTAGGTGTGCCTGCTTGAGCAGGAAGGTTGGACTAGATGATCTGTAGAGGTCCCTTCCAACCTTAAACCTTAAATATTCTGTGAATCTGTGAATCAGACTGCAACTAGAGTAATGCCACTTCCTACATCTATCAGGAAAATCTCTCTTCACAGTTAATGTCAGTGGCAATGAATATAAGTTTGCAGGCAGAATAAGTATTAACACTAAGCTATTAAGTGTTAATACCTTAATTAAGGTGAACACCTTTGAAATGTGCTACTCTCTATATTTTATGATATTGAAAAGGGTTTTAAAAATGGCCTAATTGTCAAATACAGCTACTAAGTCTCACTTTGCAATCATGTCCTGATACTAGATTAGTGTTGTGTTTCGAGAAAAAGCGAGCAGTTCATAATAGGGACTTGCATTGTTATCATATGCAAATACTTCTATTTGTATTCTTACCAGTTTGTTTTCCATATCACACAAACAATAAACAGTTTGTTTTAAATAGAGCTATTATAAATAGTTATACATTATAAAGTTTGAAACTTTGGGTTTAGTAAATAAAAATACACCAAAGATGGTCATACCAACATCTCAGTTTTTAGAAAGTCCTTGGTGAGTTTTGCCTGTAATTGGAAATTATAATGTATGCTTCTGAGGTAATTAGTAAAATAAATAATGAAAAAGTAATTTCTTGAATGCTCTATTTGCATTAGCACAAAAAAAGGAAATAAATATTTTAAAATTCTATGACTACTCATGCAAATTAGAACTGCCTTACAAAGTTATATAAACATCTCTGCAAATTTTTTTGGAACTCATTTTTTATGTTAAACTTAGAAATTCTGCTCTTTTGATTTTTTTTTCCTCATATTTGTCCTTGTATTTTCCGCAGAAATATTAGCAACCCTTGGAAAAAGGGAATAAAGGAAAAAAAAAAAAGAAAACTGACAGTGTCTTTAAATAGAAAAAAAATGGTTTAATAATTTTGAAAAATATGATTTTATGTTTTAAAAATTAAAATTACTTGTTCTCTCCATTCATTGGTGTCAGTAGTTCAGAGAATGCTCGCTGAGTGAATGTTTTGCATCAATTCCTCCTCTAAACCAGATGGCAGTGTTTTACTTCAGACCTTCATCCCTTTAGCTAAATGACTTTGTTCAAGGCACTCTGTTTATCCTCCTCACAAGGTATGAAAAGCTAGATCAAATGCATTTCACCTCTTCATTTTTAAATGACTTAATTATTAACTTGAAAGGAACTTTTATGTTCAAAGACTCTAGAAATCTGTAAGGAGCCTTTCTAGTTAACAACAGCTTCTTACAAACAGAGGTCATGTCTGAAGAGTCCTTCAATTCATACATCCCATCCTGGGCTCAGGCAGAGTATCGACCAGCTGCATTCACAGCAGGTAGGTGAGGAGGTACCTGGCCCACGGCTGTCGCTGAAGAACAGAAAGGGTTCTGGTAACTAAGAAATCCTCTTCCTGTGCACGCCGCAAGGACTGGAAAGGCAGTGCTCAGCAGCATGACTTTTTACCAGCATGTAGCACCTGTGCATTAATTCTGGTGACAGGAACAGCTAAGAAGCTGTTCCTCCCAGTCCTCTGCACTGAAGTGGACTGTGTGCACTTGTGGTCAGTTATAAACAAAAGGTGTCCCTACCACCTCAGATGTCCCACGCATGAAAGGTTATTTTGTCTCAGGGCTCAGCTCCATCATTTCAGCTCCATCTCTTCAGGAGCTTTAGTTTGTGAACTATCAAGCTCTAGGGAATCTGAGTGTTGTGCAAGGTTGCACACCAGTGTGGGATCACAACCTCAGCCACGAGGTTGTGCTCACTGCCTTTCTTGTTTAGGAGTGTTCCAGCAACATCTTCTCCAAATTAATCATTTCAGGAGGAGTCAACATTAAACTTCTTACTTCTTCATTACTTCTTTTTAAATGTAAAAGATGTATTTGAGATAGTTACCAGCTGTATGATAGCGATCATAGCAGCCAGAATATGAAAAAGCTACCGTCTATGATATATGATTCCCAAATATTAAACTGCCTCTTCTAATTTATTTATGATCCTGTTCCTCTGACAAATATATAAATAGTACTACATGTGTATACATATTCATTTAGAGGTTCACAAGAATAACACATACATACACACTTGAATACTCCTATTGCTATAATTTTCCGAGTGTGTTAGGATACATAAAAATGAAGACATCTTGTAATGTGGTAACTATGTAAATATAATTGACCCCCAAAGTTTTCTCTATGTCTAAGTATTGGTATATGAAAGAGAAAAGGAGATAAATACAAAAGTGAGAATAAAAAAAATAATAATATAAAGGAGTAATGAGAAGAAAAAACAAAACCCACAAAGAAGCGACAGCAAGGAAGAGCACAAACTAAGGAAGAAAATGGAAGAAAAAAAAAACAAATAAAAGGTGCATAAGATATGAAATGAAGGGAGCAAAAGCCAAATAACAATCAGCTATAAGCATGAAGAGTGGATTAAATAATACAAATTACGACAGTAAACTAGAAACCTATAAATAGGAATGATGACATGCTGGAATAGCCTGGAAGAAATCTGTAGAACCAAAAATGAATAGCCTGTGTGCTTGTATTTTTAAGTTAGTATTAGAAGTAGAATCAGGACAACTTGATTGAAGCTGATCTTGGAAATAATTGCCAGAAATCTTTTGGTACTTCCATCCCTAACATTCTGTTATTCTCCTTTGATAATTCTTCACAGATTGAACAGATGATACAGTATTTCAAAAGCCAATAAAAGTACTATATGGCCAGAAATAAGCTATCTTAACTAGTGCAAGAAATGCTGAAGCAATTACTATAATAACTCATCATTAAAATTATTCTTCTTTTCTAAAGTGGTCATAGCTGCAAACAGCTTATGATTATCTGAAAGTAGCCAGTCTTCAAAAGAAAGGGCAAAAGTATTTTTGTTTAAGAAGTCAATTGAATGCTCATTGTGCCTTTTACCATTACCCTTTTCCTACCTCAGAAGGGTTATTTCCTCCTTTGTCACCTCATTTATATTCTGCCACATAAGGTTCATTGATTACAATCAGGAGAAAAACTTACAATGAAGTGAATTATAAGTTTTATTCACAAAGGCTCCTAGACTTGCAGTCGAAGTTGCAGATAATATCCCTAAGGTTTATGAGATACAGCATGGCAGAAAATTGCTTCATATTGCTTAATTTGAAAGCATTAACATAATGGAAGACAATCAATAGGCTCTAATAATTACAGCAAGACCACACAATTCCCACAAGTAAACATGTGCTTTATGTGGTATACAAATTGCGATCCTGTAAAATGCATAATTACATTCTCTGTAAAGCATTTCATCAGAAAAACCCAACTATCTTGTTATACTCTTGAGGGTGTTTCAAAAATATGTTCTGTTCTACTGGCAGTATCAGTCAGCGCAAGGTCCAAAGCCAAACAACAGCTGGCAGAAGCTGGGACAGTTTTGTCTTCAGGTAGCCGAGCAAAATAAACAGGCATCAGAGGAGGGGAAATGTTGAGCCTGGTTCTAGCGGTACCTAACAGGCTCAGAGAAACAGCTTGAGCAGGAACACTTGGGCTTGAGGGAGGGAGGAATTCCCTCACCAACCACTGCTCTTAGAGCACACAGATGTCTCCACGTAAGGTGAGGATGGCTCGTTGTGCCATTAAAAACCATTGAAAAATGGTGGAACATCTAGAAATAGGTTCTGGGAATGGGTTTAAAGTCAGAGATCATAATAAATCATCTACCTTTTTTCTTTTATGTTTTTCCTCCTCTTCATGGTTGAAATCTTTGCCTCTTTTACATTCATCTCACAGACACTGACGACACTCTTAGCAGTTTTATGGACTCCGGAACAGGCTAGTTCCCATAAAAGACCTAGTCACTTCAGAGTCAGGTCCTGCAACACCCCTAATTTTGATGAACTGCAGTTCATCCAAAGTTATAATGCAGCTAAAGCTAAAGAGCCATGTTTTATCAGTAATATGCGAAAGGAACTCCAAAGAGGCAGTGATATTTCAGGACTCAAGCACAGAAGGCTGACCAGATTCAGGGCCCACTAGAAAAAAAAGATACAGGAAACAAACTCAGTGAAAAAATGTTTACTGCCAAAATGTCCTGGGTGGGACAAGACCCTCTGAATACACACTTGCAATTTTAGGTGCATGAGTGCTCCTAGTCACTACTCACTGGTGAAACATTTCTGCTGATCCAGGACCCACATGTGAAGGCGGGAGGCTTTATCGCAGCATTTTATCTAAGTGCTAATAACTCGGATCTGTGCCTTAGTCTGTCATTTGCCTTATTGTCACAAGTCCAGTGCGGTCTCAGCTCTGCCAGTTATCACAACATTGTTAGCGCTTCATACGCTCAAGAGGCTTTCTTCAAAGTCAGTAAAGTAAAAACAGCTATGGTTAAACCTGATTTAGAAGAGCAAATGTGAGGTGGAAAATTGTAACAATTTCCCAGCATTTCAAATGATCACACAGTTTTGCTTTGGTCCCTTTTTAGCTACATTTTACAACAGCTCATAATTATTTGATCTGAAAACAGCTTGTTCAGGATTCCCTAGTCTGCACGGTCCTAAACCCTGTCTGGCCAGTAAGAATAATCTGTTAGCATGTTGTCTAACACTCTAACACATGAAAACTTCCTAAATCCTTGCAACTTCCTAAAATTTAAGTTCTCTTCCTTTTAATTGCAACACCATTTAAAAATAAATAAAGTGCTCATTTTTTAATAAGCAAAATAACAGAGTCCCTGAGAGATTTAGCCTTTTGGGGCTTCCTTATGCCATTCCTCTCTGCCCTTTTACCATTTTGCCAGCCTTTTTTCCCTGTTATTTCCTGTTATACTCGTCCCTACGTGCTAAGCCCATGTACCTCTGGAAATGGGGTCCCTTCAGAGACACGGCACAGACAGGGCTCACGCTCCAGCTGCCAGGAACAGCAACACAGCCACAGCATGGGAATGTTGGCAAAGATCGAAATGAAGTGAATTGTACATGTAAACAAAGATCCTTCGCAAACACGGCCACATTGGGCCAAATGAGGCCAACATTTTCATGGAGTTGCAAACCATAAAGCCCTATGATGAAGCAATTTGTCTAAAATCAAACCACTACTCTGAAAAACGGAATCGCGAAGTTTGCTGTGACTTGTTGCAAGTGTGTTTTAACATAGGAATAGTGTATTTTCTCTCATTACACAACCTTTCGATCAAAACTAATGCAGCCTGTAAGAAAATATTGGAATTGGAAAATGTAATGAAAAAGAGTTCAGATATGACAATGTACAAACTTTACATAATATTACATGGAATTTTACATGGAAAAAGTTGCAGAACTATACATATATATACCTAAAATCTTGACCCATAATAAGCAAGTACAAGTTTAGTTACTAATGAATGTTATGCTTGCTAGAGTACAGCTACATGATGCAACATACTCAAGTACAGTCCTGATGTACTTACTGTCTCTAAAAAGAACAGGCTAGTGTAGAATAGGCAATAGTTCTCACCCTGTAAATAGGTACTCATACATAATACCTAAAGCTGCCAAATAAAAATTCACTGCTTCTGGATTTTGGGGCTTTTCTAATGCAGTGCCCCCTGTTAAATATTTCATAGATAGAAGGCTTGTAATTCAAAGAAAGCAGACAAAAGGAGCACTTATTCTTTGGTGTGCACAGCACCTCACACCAAAGAAGATCATAGGAATTTTGCTGATTCTCATTGCAGGATGTTTTCTCCTCTTCCTTTTCTTCACTGTCTTTCCTTACTCCTCTATTTTTCCCTGTAAAACTATAATCATAACAACAACACTTAGCTTTTCTGTACCCTGCTGTTCCTTCCGTGGTGAAATTCCATTTGAACCCAATGGGAGTTTTTTTCTGAGTAAGCACTATAGGATTCTAGTCTTGATTTATAAAGAACAATTCACCACAGCATCTAGATGCTATTTCTAAAAATTAAAAATAGATTACCCGAAGCTACTCGCAGTGAATGCTATTTAACAGACCTAGTAATATCACTAAGAATATATTGGTAATCTTGGAGCTGATGTCAGCAGGAGCATTTGATTTTTCTTCTTTTATGATTAATCTCAGTAGGGAATATTTTGACTTTTTCCTGGGTATGTCTGTTTTACAGAATCCTCATAAGTTAACAAGCCTGTTGCTCAAGAATGATCTCTATAGGTTTATTCTTCAAAGCACAGTAAAACTTAATTTAATCACAGCTTCAAAATATCATACAATAAAACTAATTTAATTACACTTAGCAATGGCCACTAGTCTCATTAAAATGCTAATGAGGCTTATAATTATTAAATTACCTAATGATTGTTAATAGAAATAAATGACAAAATAAAGCTCAAGTACGAAGTCAGAATGCCCTCAGGTAAATTTTCTCAGTAGCAGTTTGCTATGATACCATTAATTTAAAATATTTGCAAAAATAAGGAAGTTTAAACACTGAGGTAAGCAGGAATAAGAAAGAATAATAATGTTGCAGATGTAGCCAGTCACTTGTCTCCTTGTAAAATATTTAAGTATAGCTAATTCAGACCTTCCTTCGCTGGAATCTTTTAGAGGATTTGTTTTCCTCCCATGTAGTGAAATAAAAAAAAATAAGAATAAATAAATAAATAAATAAAGCCTATCTCAAATAGACACAAAAATGCCATTAAAAAGACCCTCTTTTTCTGATACTCTTTGTAAAGTAGGTTAATAACGTCAGCATCATTCTGAATACCCCCACATCCTAAGAATCCTAAAGGCGCAGATAGTGAGATCTCTCACACGGGCAGGAGGGAAGGAATTCACCTACTGAGATATGAGAAAAGAAGTGCTATGGCCAGCTATTGCCACGGGCCAAATTAAGCAACTTCCCCAACCCCAGAGCTTGGCAGCTGGCCCGTGGCTCCAAGCATGCCTGGCGGTGAACTGGGAAGACAAAAATCCCTGTGTGCTGCCGCACAGCTCAGACTCGGGAGACGTCCAGCAGCACAGGGCTGGTCTGCACTAACTTACCCTGGGGAGCAATCCCCAGAGCTCTCACGGAGTTGGGTTTCGGATCTGGCACTTGGAGAGGGAGCTCTGAGCCTTAGGAAGGGTGGCAAGGAAGGGAAGGGAAAGGACTATAGCAAACTTCACTGCTTTTGTCATCTGGGAGGACTGCACAGACAGGAATGTCCACAGAATGGCCTCTCTCACACGCCAAGAGGATATACTTGGGCTCTAAAGTTATGTACATTACAACTATATATATATGTGTATATGCATTTGTTGTTCATGAATAAAGGAAAAAGAAAGTGGAAGGGACCTTGCACGTGACATGCAATTGAAACAAAAACCTGCTTTTAACAAGCTTTTTTGTACACGTATGTATGTGACCTAGCCTTGCTTTTGTGCCACGTAAGCTTTCAAGACGATGGCTCCACGTTCCAGTCATGGATCCCTTAAGGGTGACAGCAACCACAAAGCCACAGGAGTTACACCAGCTTTCGCTGGGGCACGCAGGGGCTGAGCTCAGAGCACCTCAGATGAGGGGTGTTCAAACCAGGTTGGGCACGCGGAGCCCCTTCTCTCCGGGCATCCCCTCAGCATCCCCTTGTCTTGATCAACTCTAACCCTATCTGGCCAAGTTCACTTCCTGAGGCTGTCTACATGTACCATTGAGTGGGATTTTGTTCTCAGACCGAGGTAAAGCTGTAAGTGGAAGAAAACATGAAGTAACAGTAGTAATGAAAAGCTTAACCTAAATATATAAAAGTGAACATCTGCCCAGAATCAAGAAAGGATAAGACAAAGACAAGGAAGCTTGATATGTATATCTTGAATTACTAATGTATGTGAAAGTTTTCCTACTTGTGGTTTATAATACTGATTTCAATTTTCAAACCTCATATCATTCATTTATATTGTTAAATGTCTTAGGCTATCTATGAGTTTTAGTATAATGATACTTAACAGAAAACTTAACAAGCCTTGTGACTGAGCACTAGTACTTAATTTACCTTAAACTTGCCGATAAATAAATTAAGCATATGGAAAAAAACCTCAGAACACAAGACACTACCCATCCTTGTACTGCAGCTATTTCTCTTAGGTTTAGAAAAAAAAATCCAAAAATAATTTTTAAACCCTGGAAACTGTTCTATTCTTGAAGTATTGAAAAATAAGTGTTTCTGGGTAAATGCCTATTAAGGAGTTACTAGAATACATTTTGGTGTTGCTGAAATTCAAATTTAGCTTAAATGACTCTCTCAGGGAAAAGTATTAATGAAAACTTCTAGAATATCCTAATGGACTTGGAATAATTCACTCACTAATTTTATCCATGTATAGCAGCCCACCACTGGAATTGCTGTGCTCTCCCTTTAGTAATTCATCTGCAGAGCGAGTTCATAAACATCGATTCATTCAGTTGGCTGGGGGTTATGAGTAACTTGAAGATATTTGGAGCTTTGCTTCCCAAGGTAAACGCTAAGAAGCAGATTGGGGCACATCCAGAATAATATATTACACTAAAAATAAACAAACATGCTAAGCTTAGTCATATTTAGGCAGCTGACCAAACAAAAACTAATGATTTGATAAATAACATTTTCTGTCTGGTTCAGAATATAAAAGGAGTCATCAGACAAGACAGAGGGCTTTCCTTTTGTAAAATTTCTGAAACAAATGTGACACTTCATTTGGTTTCTTAGACTTGAGCAAAGGCAAAGAAAAAGTAATTCCCAAGTAGTAAAGTTGTATTAAAAAAAAAAAAAAAAATCATGCTAAAAATAATACATGAGGAATAGGAAGGGATAATCTTAAAATACATTGGAAGGAAGAAAAGGTATCACTGTAACACAAGTCTATAGTAAAAATTTCCTCTGCAGTATAAATACAATAGAAGAAAAGAAATGTAGATATCTATGATGTCCTCACTAGTAGAGAATCTAAAGTAGGTCAAATGACAAATGCAAGTGTAATTGCAAAGCAAATTGTGTTTTCATGGGATAATATATTAAGTGCTGAACAGAAACAAACTGAAACCAGACAAGGCAATTTGGAGTGGCCTAATTCCCATTCTTTCCCTATACCCATACCCTTCTAAACACTTTCTCCATCCTTGTGTTTTCTTGATTTATCCCTAATCCTTGAGAACCATTTTTGCGTTGATTGATCAGAAATCAGGCCGGGATACTTGTTATGTTAAATGAGGTAAGACTATATATTTACAGATAAAAGTACCTTTTCTTTGCTATTTCCAGTGGCGTCCTACTGCAATAGTCCTACTTATCAAGGGTAAAATTAGTGGCTATATATATCCCATTCCTCATGTAGTTTTTGTAGTCAGGTCTATAGAGGAGTTACAGCAATTTATTTTGCATGTGGAGTTCAACTAAGATCTGGAAAAACAGGGCAGAGGAATTTTTTATGTAACTGTGGCAACAGCGAGTTGCCCATTTTGAACAGTCTACATAAATGGGCAAAGTCACCTGCACTATTGTGATTCTCAATCCAATACAGCAAAATGTACTGCAGCGGAGGCTTAGGACTCAAGCTACAGGAATTTCCTTTCATAAATCAGAATGATTTAAAGACAAATTTGAAAATCTTTGACAATTTGCACTTCTATTATAGTCTATTCATTAGTGAAAGAGTCTTAGAATGGTCTCCAGAAGTACAGTTTGCTTCATACTGTCAATCATTAGAATGGCAAAATACAAGCTGATTATTTTATGGTTCCTTGTCTTAAGGAAACCTATGTCTCTTAAGATTAACTCTGACAAAGACGTTTCTCTGTGAGTACGATGCTTCCTGTATGGTTAGGGAGATGACTGAAGCTTTCCAGGAGAGGGAAAGGAGCGATGAGAGGAGTCAAGGGCAAGGTGTGCATGCACACAAACGCACGCACACAAATCACAAGTGTGTTCTTTCATTTTAGTTTCCTAAATTTTAAAATTAAACTAACACTCATGTTGGTTTGCTCTTCTATTTCCACTTTTATCCTCAATTGATATTGGAGTATGGGATGATCATTACTCCAAAATAGCTCTTTGAGCATGAATGAGATTCTGTTCATTCTTCAGGATTAAATAAATAGTTGTAACTCTTTGAATTCCCTGACTAGTTTCAGACATAAACAATATCTACATGTTATTTGCTTTACTTTAGACTCTGTTGTAACATTTATCCATTATTCCATTAATATTGTTTTTTTTTCTCCTATCAGTCATTAAGCTTTCTGATTTACTTTATCATTTCAAGGTCGCTGTACCATCCTGTTTTGACAACTGACAATATATCCAAAGCACAGATATGTAGTTTTCTGGCATAAAATTTCAACCCCGAGTGAATCTGTTGTACCTGCTTAGATCTGTTTGTTTGCTGTTATCTCTACTTGACTATCAATATCTGAGCCTTATCTATAACCTCTGACTGCATGCTTCCTTTAGCACATGGCACTTTTCCTCCGCTAGCACAAAACTGCTTTTATTCAGCCAGCTGATTAATTGCATTAATAGAAAGGCCTTGGCATTCTTCTCATTCTACTGTATAGGCTCATTTAACTTCTTAAAATGTAAGGAATAAATCTTCTGTAAGAGTCAAAAAGGTTCCAAAATAAAAGAGTGCTTTATTCATCTTTGTTTTGCTTGTCTTGCCCAATGACTGAGACATATTTATTCCTATGCAGTTCAATGCTAGCATTTTGGTGTTTCCTTTCCATATTCAGTGTTCACTCTTGGCATATTTTTTTACATATATATGTATATATATGTATATAGATATTCTGTATACTAATTTGGTAATTTTAGACTTCAGCATTCTGTAATTCATCCAATTATGCATTCTGTTTTTAGCTTGTAAATAAGCATGAAGTCTATGGAGAGAGTCAGAAAGGCAGTACTTCTAAATCACGATGCTCTCGTAGTATCATTATGGTGCATTCAAAATAAAAGAGGCTGTCAAGTTTAAAAGTGATTTAAGATTAGTTGTAAGAACAAGAACAGAATTTCAGAGAAGGTTTGGAAATCCTTTCTTTTAATGTTCTGAACCTTCTCATCAATGGGAGAAGTTTTTTTCTAGCTAGCTCCTAAGTAATTTAGGTTATTAAAAACAGCAGAGAAAAGTTAACAGACTAATTAGACAACTGTATAATGTCTCACAACAGAAGTCCAGAAGTAGAGTGATAACTTCTGTTTCCATTGGAAGAAATCAATCAATCAGGCTGCTGTTCCCTGAAACAAGAAGGAAGCATTTATAGGCTCCAGAGGTCCAAAGCACAGAGTGCAAAATACCATGGCTTGAGCAAAAAAAGAAGTGAAAATAAAAACCTAAAATCTTGAAATTTTCATTAGCCTGAATATATCATAAAAGAAACAGGAAGTGATGTTGCTTTGAAAAATTCTGAATGGGAACAAATTACTCCTGGACTACAAAGAAAGCCTGAGGTGAGGGCACAGATGGATCATCTCAAGGCAAGGGATTCATCTACTTAGAGCAAGATGAAGGTCCTGCCAGCTGCAGCATTCTGATGCACTGAATTCTTAAGAAGGTTTCCATTTAGCAACAATTTATATGTAATCTAATGGCATGATTCTGAGTAATCAAAAAGCAATTTCAGCATATCAAAAACAATTTGTGTATGAAATTTATGCATAAAATCACCTCTGTTATTTTAAATTCTGTCTTATGGGAAATTTATCCTTCTTTAGAGAGTTGGTCCAAGAGTTTTGGACTTGGAACTTCAGGAGCATGGAGAACCCAGCATGGGTCCTTCATGTGGTGAGGGGAGAAGGGGACACACAATCATTTACTTTTAAAAATACTTTCAGAAAAATGAAGTGGCAATAGATCAGCAAGTAATTGCATTCTGAGTGAAAATATGCAGGTAAATCACATTACTTATGAACAGAAAGCTTGTATCGTAATTATGACTCATCTAAAGCCCTATTTAAACCATTTGTTTTAAATTCTAGCTGAGACTGAAGTGATGCACATGCCTTGGCATTCCCAAAGTGCACTTCCTAAGCATAGGAGACAATTTTACATCAAGCAAAGATAACAGATTAAAGAAAAAAGAGACCATTGCACATTTTGTCAATAAGTTTGTGAAAGAGTTTGTTGTGAATTTCAGGGAGAAGAAAAAAAGAGATTTTACATATAAATGTTTAAAATAGATATATTAAGTATTTACCTGACACCATAGAAACTTGTCTCATCAGATTACACAGAGATGGGGATTTTTGGAAGCTACTGAGTGATTACAATGTTTCTAGCATCAAATGTATACTTTATGGGATTTAAAATACCTATTTCTTCTACATATTAATTACACAAGTTTGCACCCTAGCTATAACTATGGTTTTATATTTTGCTTCCTCTGTTGGAAAGCTGATTCATAACTTAATACATAATATAAAATATATATATTCCAGATAAGATATTCTAAAGAACAGTAACTATTTCTCTATTTCTATGGGGAATATTTCAAATGCTGCATCTTTGCTGCTTCAGTTTTTCAAAGCTACAATGGCTTGATGGCTTGATTATGCTTGATTAACAAACATGTCTCATGTTCATTTTTCTTGTTTGTATCTGTTCAATACCTGCCTAATATATGATGCTGCATTCTGAATTACGGGGTTCTCACATAAGACTAATCCAACTCTGACGTACATTCAATTCTTCCTATACGATATCTTGGTCTTTATCAATGAAGATTCTCAGATCCATGCTATTAGAAAATGTTAGTTACAAGCTTCTACTTTTTGTAGAAAATATTAAATAAGATGTATCATCTAAGCCTTCAGAAAAAAACTCTTCTAGTAATTTCTCTTAAGTGCAAGATGAAAGTTAGCAGTGTTGTCTTGCCCTTTCTTTTGCTCAACTCTTTAGACACACAACAGCTACTCCATCTTCTGTGTTTGCAAAACTTCTCTCAATAGCTTCCTTCATTGTACTTGCTGTAATATGTCACAACATTACATATTTTGTAGAAGAACAGGTTGAGAAAATCCATCCCCTTTCTCTCATCTAGATCCTGGATGAAATAAACACTGTGCATACAGATGTTCATAATTTTCTTTTATTACCAGTTATTGATGGGTCTCTAGATCTAAATCCAGCTATATCTGAAAGTGTTTTTCTTTTCCATTTTAAAACTGTATTTCAGATGGTTTACATTTCAGTGGTTTTATGGCAGTGTAAACCACTGCCACTGGCTAGGATTACAGAATGCTGCAGTGAAAAACATGCAAGTGGAATTTCATGCATCTGTATGTATATCTACTTATTTTATGATTCATATTTTAAAGTTCATAGATCTTTTAGGAAATTCAAAGAGGTAACATTTATTTTAAGAGTTGCTACAATACATATAAAATCTTGCCTACAGCAATGTCATCCTGAAAACTATGCTGACAGCAGAGAAGATAGGATTTATTCCGAGAGCTTTAACAAAATACCTAAATGAATGTATCTATAATAAAATCTGACTCTGAGTTGGACACTTCCATAAAATATCACACTGATTGCACTGTAGAAATCCCAAACTAATTGGGATTATGTCATGGTTCACAACCTCTTATGAACTTAGGTTTTTCACTCAGAACAAATTATGACTGGTATACAAGCTCTGAACCTATTACCAACTAACTGAAACACATACTAATTTTTACTAGGACATCATTCAAAATGCCACAGCCAAATGAGACAATGATATCTGTTAAAAATAATAATAATAATAATAAAAAAACCTTAAATTTGAGAACTGTGACACAACACTTGAGAAACAGTTTTAAGCACAAAAGTAGCTTTATTCCATTCCATAGGTACACACCTATGTTTACAGAGAAATATATATATTTTTCTGTTTAAGCCAACATTTCCTGTCAATGAAGTTAAAAGGGGAGGATAATCTCAGTTACAGTTCCTAAAGGACAGGAGCAAATAGAAGTCAATCTCTTTTTTTCTTAGCGAGTAGAAGGAGTAGAGTAGGGAAGAAAACTACACTAGCAAGTCATTCTTTTAAACAATCCCGGAAAAGATGGGAACAAAACTACGAGAGAGTACACAGACTGGCACTGGCAATTCTTTCACTATATTTTACGAACACTTCCTTCATTCTGTGGAAGTCAGTGCGAGTTTATCAACCGATCCAATGACAATTTTGTCAGGCCTCGAAGATAGATAAAATCATCAGGTGTACTTTAATACCTCCTTCCTATGCTGACTGACTCACTAACATCGGTTTGTTTTAAGAACCAAAGACTGAATTTCGGACTGCAACTCACAAGTGTCAAGCAAAATACACAGAATGAGAGAGATCAGCGTTATGTTTCTGTACATTTACCAAACTTGTTTTTATCACATCAGGAATACACCTAAGCAGTCATCCTAGAGATAATTATGAGAGGAGATTATATAAACCTTTTCCCTCCCACATTTTCCTTTATGTTTGGATTTCTTTGTTTTTTTTTTTAGCAAGCCCTGATTATTATTCTCTGACTGTCCAAGGTCTAATGCTGGGGAGATGATCTTAATGGGAGGCTTTTAGATTTTATTGGAATATAAATAGCAATATTATAAATGAATTTTTCATAGCCTTGAATCATAATGCAGTGTAACTAATCAACTCTCCTCACTCATCTCTGCCCTATCTACACCTGATATCACTTTCAACACAACTTCAGTTTGACATTTCACATGACTTTTGTACTTTAAATTGAGTCTCATATGGCTAATTAGAATTATAAAATTTTAAATAAAAACAGTTGTACAAGCAAGTTAATCTTTAAATATATGTTACTTGTAGGGAAAATAGTAGAGACCAGTTCGCTGTTTTAAGGTTAATATATTTCTAAAATGAAAGCCTTTTTTAAAATTCAATTAATCGATTGTCTGTGGAATCTATATGTTTTGGAACAGAGTCTCTGAAGTGTTGAGAATGGTCCAGATTTTCAGAGGATAATTTGTTAATGAAATTGAATTGATCTGACTTCAAAAAAGTAGCTACTTTCTTTTCTTCTATAAAATAAGCAATCATCATTGGCACTAAGAGGTGATCTATGGAGACAGGTGATGATGAACGGGCTAAACATACACTGACCAGGAATCACAGAAGCAAAGTGAAAAAGACATGAAAGATTTTCCAAAGGTTCAGTGACCAGAAAATCAAATTTGTTTTAGCATAGTTTAGCAAAAGCTAAAATTCTAACATAACTTTTTTGCCCGTGAAGATTAATAAAAAATAAAATAATTTAGCTTGTGTGGAGTTCTTTTTTTCTTTTCTTTTTTTTTTCCCCCATGACAAATTTATTCTGATCTCTCTTGCTGAATTCCTAAGCAGCACAAGGGAAACATGGAAGACTTTCCCTTTTGCCTCTGTGGTAGCTCAAGTTACCTTTTAAATTACCTCACAGAATTAAGAAAACAAAGTTCTTTATATGCCTCATGTTCTCCACAAATTATTGTGGGTGTTAACTGAAGAATGCAAAGAGCTTCATAGCCTGTTATAATTGTTCTGCTCTTGGTTATGACTGAGGTATAGCTCAAGTGTAGATAATGAATTTATTAACTTTATTACAAAATAATAATTCCCTTCTTACCTCTATTATCATTCCTATTACTTTCCCCAAACTACTGTTCACTTAAAAATTTAATTCTAACCTTCCTCCAAGAGGTTCAACAATCTGTGATTCAAAGTCTGTTTTTGATACAGCCCAGCTGCATTTCCGACTTCTGAGAAAAATGCTAAATTGTAAGGAAGACCCAACCCATGTAAGCAAGGTAATATTGCAAACACAGAATAGTCTGTTGAGAGAGAGACAGTTGGCTGCTCAATGATTCGAGAGGAGAAAAGAGAAAGGTACAATATCCTAAAGTAAACCCAGAGTCGCAAGACAACAACTCTGCAGCCTCAAGGACCTGAGCAAACACACACACAAGGTCTCACGCTGGGGTGCTGAGCACATGGAAGTGTGGCCTACTGGCTCATTACTCTGAGCTAACTACTGTGTATATGAGGCAATAAATAATTGCTTCTCAGTATGAATAGAATATATGGCAAAAACATCCCCAACTAGAATCCCTATGCATGTAATTAGGAAGAATACAGGAACAAAAAGCTAATGTTAAAGATAAAATCATAATGATTACCAAAATGCTTCTGTAGACTTTACTTAAATGCTTAATAGAGCATGTCAATGACTTGGCACGGCATACTTCTCAATGGCTTGATCATTACCATGCTATCTCAAAGCCCTTTATTTAAGGGATGTCTCCTGTTTTGTGTTTTTCCTATTACATTGTGAGAACACAGGTGTATTAAGGCAATCACTTTTCCTTAGGTATTTTCCTTATTTAGAGCTTAGGAATAAGTGAACTGGCATATCAGCAACTGCTCAGCATTCGGCACTGTTGTTTGTTGAACTTTCCACTATACCATCGTAATAAAAAGTCTACACTCCAGTGATATAAAATAATAAAGACCTACAAGTTAATTCAGTTCCATAGAAGATATCACAGAAAAGCTCAAAAGTTTAGGGCTCCTAATATGTATGCTAAACTCAGGTTTACTTATTCTGCAATAACTATATTTGTTTTAGAAGTGCACTGCTATCATTGCTACACTGCTTTTCTAAGGGATAATCATATTACATTATTATGATACAGTACTTAGCCTATGATCTCATAGTTTAGCCACTCATAAATCAAATTACTGTCATGTAAACAGAAGTGCAATTACATTACTTTTCATGTATAACACAGAAAAAGCAAACAATTTGGAAGTTAAAACTGGAACTGGTGAAGAAGACAGGGAATAATACAGAAATCCTTGATTTAAACATTCATCCTCTGACTTTTAGAGTTTCCTCAAGGCAAAACTTCTAGTATCTTTTGGTATCCTCTAGAAGAATAAGGGCTCACAACTTACAGTATCCCGTCAGGACTGTGTTGGGCAGTTAAAGCAGTAGGCACTGTTTTAAGCTCTAAAAACTTGGTAAGCAAGTCCCCTATATGGCACCCCTATGAAGTGGTAGTTTCACCTACAAACATACAGCACAGCCTTTGTGCTAGAAGAACCTGTAGAAGAACCTAGGCCTTGCATAACAGTACCAGTGCACATACTGTGATCATGTAAATTTTCTATATAAATATTTTTTTCTTTTTTTCCTCAATAATATCCAGATTGCCTCTCCTTACATCTATACATTAGTTTGACACTTCAAAAGTCAATGTTGAGGATTCCTCATAGCCACTGTTCTCCTTCCCTCTGTGGAAACCTGTTTTTAAAATAACTCACATTCCATTACACAGGTCACTTGTGATAGTGACTTCTCTTGGTGAGCCTGAAGCAAAGTCTGCAGTATCTGAACTATGAAAAATTATGCACAGTATTTCATTTTAAAGATGTGCCAGATTAACAGAAGGAAACTGGTGTAGATTGTGAATAGCAGCAGCTTCTTTATTTGCAAATGCTACAGATACCACTTCTTACGTAGAATTTCTATTAGATACCTTCCTAACAAGTGTTATATTTATTTTCAGCTATGTGATTCCAGCCAATACTCCTTAATGACTTTTGTGATTATTTTCTCTTGCATCAGTTTAACTCATCATTTCCACAACTGCAACACTTTTTTTTTTGTAAGCAAAGGACACTCATGAAACACCGAGAGACAGTTTAAGACAAATTCCCTTTGCAAACTTTTCCTTAGACTTGAAATTTGCACTACTTTAGTATTAAGTGTGTTATTATATAAAATATGTAAAATTCTGGGCAGAATTTTAATGAAATATCTGACAACCATAAGCATTAAAATTATTTTATGTTTTGGAGGATTGCACAGGCAAAACAAAACAAACGAACACTCTTCCTCACCTACTCCTTTGTATTCTTTACAGAAATAAAGTTACTATTCTAATATTAGTTCTGGATTAGGAATTAGCACTTGAGCTTCTGACAAAGATTTGTCAGGTAATGACAAAGATTTACACAAGAAGAAAATTGCGTCATTTTCAAAACTTTCTCAGGAGTTTACTTACACAGTGTGAACACAGCCAACTTTCTTGTCTCAGATGAGATTTCTGTAAAATGTAGATTCTAATCTTCTTGGACTACATCTAAGAACATATACCACATCATGTTAAATATAAACACCTTTTGGCCAAAAGAAGAAAAGATAACTTCCCCATTTTCCTCTCTTTGATACTGAAATCTACTTAAAACCCATCTGAGCAGACTGAAATAAAATCCCCAAACTTCAAATTATGAATCTTCCTCGATTATCTCGAAGATTTTTATTTAATATAAATACAAGCTGGAGGAAATAAGATATCCCATAATATTATGATATCAAATATGCAATTTGCAATAGCATTCCTTTATTAAAAACGCCAATTATCATTTCACATAAAATTTAATTGAGGTCATTACCCTCCTGGCAAGTTATTTCTAAATTCTTTCTTCTAATAAGATTTGTTATTTTAACATTTTCCACATCAATGCTTCTTTCACATCTATATACTTCTTATCCATTTATAAAGATAATAGAAATCACCCATCATTTGGTTGTATCATTGTACTATTAATAAGAAAGCTATCTATTTAACTGCTTATCAGGGAGATGAGATTATAGTTTATGTGTAAAGCTGTAAATGCAATCCTCTTAAAAACACAATTTACTATTCTAAAATTATATTCGTTAAAATATTAGTAATGCAAAATAACACTAAAGTTATGGATGAATCTTTTGTTTCCTTTTGCAGTTCGTATTAAAATACTCTAATTCTATGTATATTTTTCAAAATAAAATTCCTTTTTGCAGTGTGCTTACTGCATTATTGCCATATACTTTACGAAGTTAAATATGGCCTGCCAATCCATTATGTAGGCAAACAGGGTAGGTCATGTTCACTAAGAGAACTCAAATAATTGTTCCTCTTTTACTAAGAAATAATATATTCTCTAGGACAACTAAGATCATTATTATTATCCTGGCGGTCTCCTGAGCCTCGTGGGATGCTTTAATTCATCAAAATACATGTGGTGGAGGGGACTTTGGCTGAAGGGCACACAGCTTTCTTTTGTCACAACACACTCGCCTCAAGAACGCTTGGCACTGACGTGCAAGTCATCGAGGTACTTAGTGCACAATTCTAGTTTGGGTTGTTCACGTTATTTTATATATTTACATCATTTATGTTGAAGTTAAAGTTAAATCCTGCCCTGGCCAGAAAAAAAAAAAAAAAAAAAAAAAGTTCAACCTTTAATCAAACTAAATCTGTTTATTCTTAGTGTTATAGTATCTGTTTAAAGAGAATATCTTGTTATATGTGCAAAGTTAGGAGAAAAGTTAGTAGAAATTAAAATATATTTTTTTTTCCGTATTTTACCAAGGGGCACATAACCAGACAACCAAAGAAAAACCTGCTCTCCATCAGCACATGCACATTCCCATGCAGTGTCGGGCGAGTCGCATCTGAGGAGCTGCCCGGCAAGGCCCTGCAGCGCTGCTCGAAGGCGGGCAGCGCTCGGGCCGCTGCCCGAGCAGCCGGGGCCGACGCACGGCTCAGTGTAGGAGCTGCTGCTGCCACCCCGAGCGTTCAGGAGCAGGGGGACAGCGGGGCGCTCCGCTGCGCGCGTGGCCTCGCACACAGCTAGGACAGGACGGCTGCTTCCTCAGCACCGGCCAACCTGATGTGACTGTCACGGTAGCAACAGTTGAGTGAGCAAAGTAATGGGGTCCTAAGTGCACCAGGCGCAGCATATAATCAAAACTAACACTGCTTTTTAAAGCTCACTTTGCCTCTAATTAAGACCTTTGCAGGCAAACAGCAGCTCAGGACCCACTGTTCCACAGGTGCCAATTTGCTGATTCCCATCAAGCTGCGACTACAGCTCTGTTGAGAGGGGAGCAGAGATGCGAACAAACTGCTCTGTGAGCGCAGGGCCCAGGCGTCCGGGCTGGCGCGTGGGCCGGGACAGGAGCCGGCTGCTGGGGCTGGCCCTGGCCCTGCTCGCGCTGCGTTAACTTACACCGGGGCCAGCTCCCACTCACACAGGCAGCTGAGGGGACCAAACCAGCACAAACGTCTCTGCGAAACGCAGGATAAGGAAATGTGGCTAAACGCACTGATGCTAATTGCATCAGCATCTGTTTCATTTGCCTAATTTTCCTGCTGGAAAACCCTACTTAAAGCTCGCTTACTAGATTTAATGTTCTTCCTACAAACCAGCAATGACACTCTGCCTTTTCTGAGGATGGATGTTCTCAGAGGAAAAAAAAGAAGGAAATAAAAGGTAAAACCACAAACATGTTTATACCACGCATTAAACAACTATTTTTGATGGCATTGTTCTTAGCAGTCACATTTCTGGTTAAATTTCAGATACAAAATCTTTTTAATACGGGAAAAACACCACTAGCTCAATTTTCAAAAGTCATTATGAATCCAAGGTATTAATAAGTACACCCATTGGAAAAGATGCCATACTGGTGGAAAGAAGATGGAAACCACAGTGTAATATAAAGTGTGGCGGCGCTCAATAGCAAACTTATTTCATTCAGACTCTATATCAGTGGCTTAAAATCAATTCTTCAGTGGACTCAACGTCATCATGGGATGCTACAATGCTTTACATGGGAAAACTGAAATATGACTTCAGAAATATATAAGGTAGAATGAAGGGAGGAAAAAAACCAACCCTACTACATTGTCCTGTAAGGGCCTCATACACTCCCTGTCAGCAGAATGCGTGCTGCCAGAGGAATGAAATAACTTCACCTGGAAACACACTCAGCCTTTCTGGGAAGCAGTTGTACACTAGATGCACTATTAAAGTGAAAAGGGAAAAAGTGATCTGCATCAAAGTAGTGGTCTTGGTATGTTCTTTTTTACTGAAAATATCATGACTGCAATTGCCTACTTTTGGGAGACATATGGGCAGGTGGGTTCCAGGAATAAAAGAATTACAGATTTATGTCATTTTTCAATGTATTTGTAATCTGAATGTAAGGTTTTCCTGTTATTTCTAAAAGTTTCACATTCATTAAATTTTCATGAATGTTTTAAAAATATTTGTTCACTAAGAACAGAACTAGTTTGCAATTTTTTATGGCTGAGTCCCTACTTTAAAAATAAGCTTCTAACCCGAGTGAAAGAACATTAACAAACTGAGAACAGAGAACTTTTTCCATCCACACTCTATGACTTCTTTCCACATTTTTGTTCATAATGATCCTGCAAAGAGCATCAGTGTGGTAGTGGTTCAAAAAAGAAAACATAAATTTTCTAGCAAGTAAATATTAAATTGTGGATTCTTAAATTATTCAGTTATAGTAGCAGTTATTGTTCTTATAATTTCCAGAGAAATCATTATATTTTGTTAATCATCTTTTTAGCTATCTATGTATCATACACATCTAAAATATTTACATGATGATTATTGTACTTCAAAAATTGTGAAAGTTTTTCTCCTCTCAATGAATGATTTAATCGTAAGAAATTATTGCACAATCTCTTTTTTACACTTTCTACAGGAAAGAAATTACTGAATGAAAAAAAAAGAACAGGAGAGAAGAACATTTTGCACTCAAATACTTTCATTTACAAGGAAATACAGTACAGAAATTTACGTACTTAAAATGACCAACCTTTGCCAAAGACCACTTAAATGAGCATAATTATGCTGATATAAAAATTTCCTAGGAGGGTAGGATCTACTCTTCTATTTCCATTGCTCTATCAAAGGAAAAGATATTGGTCCACAGCACTCAAAGAAGGAGAATCACATAGATATGCACATGTAAGAGCCCTTCAGATGTGAGTGAGCTTATGAAAAAAACATTTTTGCAAATATTTAACTAGTTCTAGCTTTGCAAAAAAAAAATATATATATATATTTATATATATAATTCTGTGTTTTGAAACCGTGAACCAATCCCCCCAATTATCTGTCTATTGACTTTCAGATGTACCGCACAGTGAAGAAAACACACCCCGTCACTCGTGAACTGCCGGAGCCTGATCAAGCGTATCCTAACTCAAAGTGACAGAAACCTGCACGATCTGTTAGCTGTGGAACATAAAACCTATGTTCACTTCAGCTACTCTGTGAAGCCTCATAAAATTTTGAGAGAGTTACACTAAGCTAATAATATATTGCTGCATCAATTGAGGCAAGAAATACCCATAAAAGTGTTCCTTTTACATGCTCTAAAGGCTCCTGGAGGGAGAAGAGGGAGGGAAAAGCTGGAGAACTAGATTTATCGGTGTAGCCTAAGTAATGAGGTCAGAAGGGCTTTGTGCAAACATTAACACTTGCTTTCTCAGGAGGAAAACTGGGAATATCAGAAATTAATAAAATTTCATTGTCAAATTAATATTTTTAATAAAAGCTGACTTGATTTTAAAAAAGGACATATGAATGTAAGAATTTTGACTTAGTCCATTATGTGTTCTTATAAGCATGCCTCAATATTGCAACCACTTTTGCAACTAGAAGGTTATAAGGAACAAGTCAGTGGGGAAGATGGCAATATATATGTGCTGGACCATCACAGAGATGCATGGCTGACTGTACTCAGGCATGGAAGGCAATATTCTAATACAGCATACAACAAACTAATAGAGCTAATACAAGATACAACAAAGTAATAGAGCTAATACAGGATACAACAAAAGAACTTCCCTCCCCGCCACCCCCATGAACCTTCTTTTCCCAATAGTATGGATTATTGCTCCCTTTCTGGCTGAGTGTCCTAATCATCAGGCAAGAGTGAGGCTACAGACTGCTTGTTCCCCTCCTGACCCCATCGATTTGCATTCCTGCCTCAGCTTCAGCAAGAAGGCAGAAATGCTCTTAACTGGAGGGCTTCCTTGGTGTAAGGGTTAGGGCATTCTCCTGTAATTTGGATTCCGCCTGCTTTGAGCTATGCAGGGCTTAGAGCTCAGGTCTCCCCGACTGATCCCTGCTGCATTATTATCCTGCAGCTGCTAGGCTATGAAAAGAAAGTCACCACAACCACTGCCTCCGTCTCAGGGGGTGTCTCAGTAGAGAAATAGAAGAGCTTCACATCTACCAGCTCTCTGTACTCTCAGTGGAAGAGGTAGACACCTAATTTAACCAACCTGGATGGCTTTTTGAAGGCACCTCATTTCTGCTTACATTAGACAGGATAGCATTTACCTTTAGGTCGACTGGATCTTTCTTGGTGGGCCTTCAAGGGCATATTCTTTCCTCCACTAACTAGGCAAAGAGGTAAGCAGAGTGCATGCCATATAATGCACATATATTGTATGTCAGGAAAACCTGACCTGGGTTCTGCAGTTCCCGTGAAACACTGAACTCGAAGGGAAGGGCCGTTCCCAGCGGAAGCCGAGCCGGGCAAACTGCTGGAGTCTCTCCCTGACACTTCAGCTAACTGGAATAGGTGGCATTTTAAGAAAACTATTACTGTACCACAAGCTAACACTTGAGAATGGGGTTGGCATTCTGAGCTTTCAACCAGACCCTTCCTGAAGCATGAATAATGCTTTTATATGTTCTTATCTTTTCCTTTAAAACAGCCATGCAGCTGGCCAAGGCTTTAAACAATAGCAGGTGTCTATGTTAGACAAATGGTTGCTTTAAAATAGGAGTATTTCTGCATGATAAGGATAGAGGCTGAGCAAAGAAAAACTCAAAAGGAAAAAAATAAGAAAGTGACTTTCTTTCCTTCTTAAAGAGTTATGACAAGTCACTTAAATTCTCTATGCTCATCTCTAATCATGAGAATAATATTTCGCTACTTCACAGAAATTTTTAGTTACTGAATTAAGGTGGTCGCTAAACTGGAGTGGCCTGTCATTGTTTAATGCTATTATTTTCCTTCAGAACAAAAAGCAAAAAACAAACAAACAAACAAACAGCAACAACAAACAGAAGCAGCAGTTACTAGAACAGTCACATCTGCAGCCCACGTAATAGATGCCAAAGCACAAAAGCAATCTAACAAATTCTGGAAGTATCGCTGAAAGACTAAGTTTTCCGCTTTGACGGAGATAGAAATTTCAGCTATTCGATTGAGGCTACCCTGGGAGCAGGTGAGAGCAATCTGGTGAAAAGAGAAGGGGCTTTGGGGGGTAAAGATCTTGCCCTGTGGAAACGCAGGCAGCGTGTGGAGAGAAGGGCAGGCAGGTCTCCCCCCCCACCACCAATAGCTGGTGGTCCCAACACGCCAGAAACTCCAGCAGGGAGACAGGTGCCTGCACACCCAGAGCGTCTGGACACCTCAGTATCTGGAACCTGGGAGGTTTCACATGTGTTTGGGTGGGAAACATTCAAATAACAGCCGCCCTCCTGTTCAGATTGCTACATAACAACAAACTGACCAAATGTGTTACTCCTAGACTCAGTAACCTCATGACCATCTAATAGTTTAAAATGTCACTCGTCTCCATTTTTATGTCTTTTTTTTTCTTTTTATTTTAAAATATTTTATTTACTAATAAAATTTTCTAATACAAACCTAATAGTTTGTTTTCAGTCTTAGTATTAAAATTATATCTCTAAGGCAGGAAATTCCTCATTTCTGTATAAATTTATACGCAAGTTTCTCCTATGAAAAGATTTATCTAAAATGGATTTTTATTCACATTAATATATCAGCAAAAAATTCAATGAGTATGATGGTATTTGAAAACTAAGGTATGTATTTTATAGGCTTACTAAAGAAACATGCACTGTGCAGTAACTCAAATATTTGGCTTAAATACCTGTTCAACATATCATTTCTGAGCAGGACAGTAGCTAAAGGTGAAGTGGAAGGAAGTGCGATAGTTTCCGAGGAAGGTAAAGCTCCCTTTCTGATCTGAAAAACTGGGAGAGAGAAGCAAAAACAAAGATTTCTTCTCTTTGCAAAAGAAGGCCCTGACACTATTAATAAAAGAATAAATACAGACGTAGATCTGCTGTGAACACAGGCCACCTTTTATTCGTCATGGGACTGGAAAAGAGAGAAAGCGGGAAGGCTGCCAGTACATAAAAGTAAATATCAGATAAGAAAATCCTAGTCAATATATTTTTTCCTTCAGTCAAGCTATTTTTAATACATACAGTCCTGTCTCTGTCTAGGAGACATATGTTATTGGAAAGATTAGTTTTGCAGTACCTATTGCTTCTGCCAGGCTGCATCAAAGTAAATTTAGAGATGTGCTGACAGTCTAATACCTGCTATCTGGTTCTACCTGTAGATAAGAGGTGAAAAAACATCTGTTGAAGGCCACCCTTAAAAAAACACTCGGCTGGTTGTATTACAGTAAGTTTCTAAAAACTCGTCTGCTGCACAATTTCTTCACAGAAGTCAAATGGCAACAGGGGGGATAATAAGAAACAAGAAAAATCTGATTTTAATGTAGAGCGTAGTAATGTCTTAACTTTCCCTTTCACAAGCTTTAAGCCAAATTAACTCGAAATGCAGTGTAAATTAGAGGTGACCAAGACGTTGCTCAAAATGCATGAAAAGCACTTGTATAACCCCGATTTGGGAGAATCCCACGATTAAACTGGCTGGGTGGAAGGCAGTGCTGCAACTTATGGCAAACAGTAGGCAATTGCCGATGGGCAGCAAAGGGTTCACTGGCTCTGATATTCTGACTTCTCTTGACCAAAACAGACAACCTCCCCATTTCTCCTCTCCCTTTCCATTTCAAATCAAAATGAACCAGCAAAATGGTTCAAGCAGCGAATATGATCTCTAATTTAAAAATACAGGTAATCATTTCCTTTTGGGTAGCTGCAGAGGAGTAACAACAGTCTTAACAGGCCCTAGAAGCCAGAAAGAGGTTTTGGGGGATACCCGACTTTGAGCTCAGTTCAAATATTCAAGCAAAGTAGAAGCAGCAAAGTTTTAGGAGCTCCAGTGCACACTGGCAAGAAAAGAAATATCTGCTTTAATCAAAGCCTCAAGTGTCTCAAGGCCAGCTGAAGCTCATGTTTGCCATTTCAAAGCGAAGCTGCCTTGAAATCACTGTATAGAGATTCAGAAAAGGGAAGTTTTGCTCCGTTCATACTGCCTCCCTATAAACAGCAAGATGCCCACTGTTGCACCTTATTATTTCCTTTATGTGTTTGGGTTTTAGTTACATTTTAGATGGGATGCAGCTTACTCAAACTTGTGGTCAAGTACGATGTTTTGTGATGATAATTTGTGCTTTCATTTTCTTATCTCTTAGTTTTCATTGAACTCCAGTTCCTAACCTAACACTTTCTTTTGAAATTTGCTGTCAAAATGACAGCTCTTAAAAAAAAAATATATATATATATATAGTTACTTCATTTCGATCAAAGGTCTTTTTTATTTTCATTGGGACACTAAAATATAACCTTTTAAAACTTGTTTGACTTGTATCAGTGTAATTTTTAGGCTGGTCCAAAACATTTGTTAGCCTTCCATTGAACTGACTTACACGAGTTGCCCACTCTCCCCTAAAGCGACACATTATTTCCCACACTGGTCAGTGTGTCGTGTATCGTCATGTAAAAGTGGAAAAGCAGCTTCTAACACATCTGGAATTAGTGCTGCTCAACTAGAAGCCTATAAATATAAGCAGTTATTATACTTATGGCACTTGACATACCCTTAAGGCGCAGACTTGGCCAGCAACTTCTTGGGTTAGTAAAAGAATACATAAAAATAAACAGAAAAAAAAATGCAGGCGTCTTCCTGGTTCATAAATAAAACATTCACATTTGTTATTCTTAATTTTGTAATATAAGAGCTTAATATTTTACAACTAAATATACCTTTTCCTTATTTCTTCCAGAACTTTTTTTTTTTTTCTGATTTATAGGTTATTTATCCATAGATAACACTTACTAGAATACATTAACATAATATTTATGTGTGGGGACACTATTTTTCATATATAATTTTGTTTTTCACTTGTACATATGCACATTCTTGCCCACAGAATTTATTTTATGATCAGTATAAAATTACCACTAATCTATTACATCTCCTCCACACAGAAAGGTCTCAGAGTTATGACTTAAAGAAACAAGATTAAGCAGAAGGCAGGGAGATAAGAAGCAATATTTTTTAGTTCTAATCATGAATGTCAAATAAAATCTGTAAAATGCATGATACGATCTGAGAAGCAAACACTGCAAATTTACTGCTTGCACTAAGGGACAAACTCAGAGTCTGGGTTTGAGAAAGAGCTCTCATTGCCTCTGCCTCAAAGAGAAGGTGACCTTGGGAGAAGGGACTTGAACGGGAGTTTCTGCAGTCCCAGACTGGACTCACCTCCTAGGTAGCGTCCAGTATACATTCCCCCATATACAAAGGGTTTCTCTCAAACACTATGGAGCTCGGTAGGAAGTGATTATTTCCCTACGAAGTGCTCGTGAGGGCGTGCCTGGAGCTTGGGATGCCCCAATCCTGCTGACCGGGATGGAGCGGAGCCGCCGGCCTGCAGCAGAGACCGAGTTGCCTTCAGCCAGCTCGTGGGCAGGCAGAGAGGCTCCGACGCTCAGAATGCAGGTCTACATCTGCGTAAGGGTAACAAAACATGTGAGTCTTCACCACTCTCAAGAAAGTAAGTGATGAGTTATAGCCAAAGGCAGCTGATGTACACTGATTTCCTGGATTTTGGTGGTATTACGGAAAGGGTGTGCACATTATATTAAGAATCCATCCTTTCCCAGGTTCTTCCCCAAACTGCACACGTCAATATGAGAAGAGTACAAAACCTTCTGAACTCTTTAGATACAACATAACATGGAGACATTCTTACATTATAGAAATAAATCTTACGAGTTAGGATGAACTAAAGATAGAATCTAAAAAACATAGTTGAAGGTCACAAAAAGTCTGGCTCAAATTATGTCCCTTCCAGGCCTGAAAGTTGTCTCTTTTAGACTTTTTTTTCTAGGCTGACATATATATGAATAGTATACATCTAATATACATAAACAGGGATAAATTTAGCTTTATTACATGCCTAGAAAGCCTGTTTAATTCCTATGAAGAAAATACAACTTTGAATCTTGAACTGAGGACAGAATCTGACCCGTCAAACAAAGCTTAGTATTAAAAAATTAAGGCAAGAAGCTTTGAGTTTTTTTATCTCTAAAACACATCTATTATTTCCAAATTCTAGGTAAAATGAAATAAGGTCAAAAAAACACACTGATTAATTCCTAAATGCAATAAAAAAGGAACACAAGCAGAAATGGAAAATATCTATAAATCGTATAAAAATTCACTCCAATCTATTGTGTTTAAAGTGTTACATATTTAGAATGAGATGGTACTAAGTCTCAAAATCATCATTTCAGTCCCTGAAAACATTTTTGGTTTTATATATTGGCTGTGAGACTTTTTGCAAGGTCAAGCACAGTTAACAGCTTTACTCTAAAACATGAGCCCGCGGCTACACTGCAGGCCACGTGTCTCAAACAGTAAGACCCCCACAATAATAACATGCAAGCAAGCCTAGAAGGTATAAACGGGTTTGGTTTTGTTTTCTACAAAATTACTCTTTGCAATAAACAGTGAACCATATGCACGGTTAAATGTATTCCCAGTGGATCCCCAGTAGTGTTTAGGGAGGGAAGGGGCGAGGGGAAATAAAACATCAGATATATTATGGAGAATTTCCCTGTTGCCTAAATGCTATGCCAGGACTGTGTCACCAAGAAGGGATTTATTCTCGTGGACCTTTCCTCTCAGCTATGCACTTCCTGTTAATGAGATCAATACCTATGTCTATTAGGAGCTGGTTTAATATTCTTAATTAAGGTTCATTTAAGGTTCATTCTAGTTATAAGGTAGTGTTTTGTGGGGGTATTTTTTTCCCCCCTCATCTTTCAAGGACTATTTTTTAGACTTGGTATTCATTTGTAGGTAGTAAGTGATCTTCATTTAAGTTCATTGTTTAAAGTCAGGAGTTCCTACATGACTAAGGAACTGGCAGTGAACAAAATGGATTTTTTAAAAAAGTGAAAAATGATTTTTATTCTTCTTTTATCCCCTTACAATGTCTATATAGTTCTGTTCCTTAACAGCGTAGGTGTAGCTTCCTAGACTTGCATGGAAAGAAATTTGTCATGATGGTAAATCATTCTCTCTTATGACATGTTCCTTTCTTTGCTTTTAAATGGAAAAAAGCTTTTCTGTTATAAACCTTGAAAAGGAAACAATATCTTACAACAGGAAAGTAGGGCAGCCACAGTGCAATGTGTGCTAAGCAACACATTTAAACACTTAGTTGCCAGCAAAAAAGGGACTACAGAGATCAGGATAACCAATTCCTATGAGATCAGAAAGATTGGTAGCTCCTCAAAATTTTCAGCAATTATTCTTTTATTAAAAAAGCTAATCATGGTCTTATCTTTGATATATTGAGTTGAAATGTCTGTCATTTTATATTTTGCAGATAAACCGTATATTTTGTCCCCAGACCATTGTTCAAGTGATGCACAGTTGGTAACAGCAGTTGGGTGATAAACATTCATCTGACATTATTTATCCCAGATTAAAGCAGACTAGTACAAAAATTGCAATCCAAAGTAGCTTTTATAAGAGAATAGAATTCTGAGTGTATGTGGGTTTTGTTTCCATTACTGTCATTACAAACTACCATGATGTCCCTTGAAGCTCAGTAAAATCCATCAAACTGCTTCCTTCAAAGAGATCAGTTAAACTGTCAGCTTAAAGGCTTGTCTTCACATGATTGATATCACTTCTGTGAAGTTATATTTGGTAAATATTCTACATTGAGTAGCTATTATGTAGCATTTGATTAAAAGAAATAGCACAAAGTTTTACAATTTTACTTGTGTGATACAGGAAAAAAATGTATTGCAGAGAATGATGATATAAATAAAGGCACTGGCTATAAAATGCCTTCTGGAAGAAGCAGGTATTCACATAAACTTATTGTTTATCTTGCATCTTTTCATTCAAGTTGGAAAATGCTCTGATAGTTCTGCATTCAATTGGATTCTCAGGTCTCCAAGGATTGAACATATTGCTCATGTTATATTAGTAATATTTTCAGGCTGTGTCTTGCCTAATTTAACAGATACCAGTTTAACTAGCAGATAACTTCTGCCTTAAGAGGGGTGATTTCATAGTTTTATATAATTCTCAAGATCCTTGAACATTGAATAGGGATACAAAAGTCCTTAGCTTGAATTCATCAAATCTTAGTGCCTCACAGTCCAACTTTCAGCTCTCAAGGCACAATAATAAACTTGCTAAACAACAACAACAAAAAAAAACAGGCAAAACCTAAGTTTTCTATGCAAAGAGGAGGATAATACATCCACAGGTATGTTTTTAATGATAAGTGATTTAATATATTGAAATATGCTCTGCAGAGATGAATGAAAAGCTAAGAAATATTCAGCTAAGATGAGAAAGACTACTCAAATTTCTAAGACTAACAGAACATATTTGAAATCCACAAAAATAAAAAAAGGAAAAAAGTGGCTTGGATTCCCGTTTTCTTGCTACTTTCCAGTCTGAATGTACATTAAGTTACCCATTTTTTTCTTGCAAATAGGATGGTAGTAATTTGCTTTTAAAGAATTCAAGAAAAGATAGAAGCAAAGATTTTTGTGCAATTCCTATCATTAAAATGGCAGGACTTTAATGGACACATATAATATCATGAAACTCGTTATTAGATTATAACAGTGACTATATAGCAACACCAACAGAGAGAAAGGGTGAAAAAGTATTTGGTTTTGTTGTAGTGAGACAGTTCCAAGCAGAGATGTCTTATACTTTTTGCTTTCCTCTTTTATGTTGTTCAAAACAAGAACTGATACTTCCATGTTCCATGTGCAGTTCTTGCAGTATAAATGTAAAGCCCTGAGTTTAGCATATTTATGTTATGTTTAACATAAAATATTATTTAAAAGTATGCCTAACATGACTCTCTGTCCTGTTACCATACATCCAGAAAGCAAGCATGAGAAAGCAGCAATTTAAGCTCCATGGCATTAAAAGAAAATGAATTTAAGCTGAACCTCTATCTCCTACAAAATTTTGCACTACAGTCTGGATTGAGGCAAAGTATGTTGATAATAATTTACAATAAACTCAAAGGCATAATGTGATTTTCTTTCTAATTGTATTTCTACTCCATTCCAAAAGAAAAAACAAATGTATAAAGAAGCTTTTACTTGCAGAACAAAACTAGCATTCAATAATCTTATTATCTCCAGAGAAGACCAGATAAAGATATTTACTGTCTTTTAGTAAGTTGGTTTCAAGTCAGTCTGCCCTCCTCCTAACTACAGCAGATTTACTCATCTTGGAGTAAATATACTGACCTCTAATAAAATGCACCACCATTGCTTGTTCACCTTTATTCCCTGCAACTTGCATATGAAAAGCCTAAAAAATTCATATATATTTTTATTGTGAAATAATGCAGCTACTGTTTCTATATCACTGCTACAGAACACTGGAATCAGATTTCTCTCTTATTTAGCCATTTTAAGAGTAAAAGGATTCAAATGTACTATATAATGTAATGCATTTCTTCATATTTCATAGTTGTTTGGTGACTGTTAGATAACTCTAAATAGAACCATGGATGGAGATAAACCAAGGAGATGTCTGCAACAAGCACATAAGGTGTAAAGAGGCTGCACACGTAGGTAGTTGTTCATTGATATGGTCAGTGCGGATCTCTACAACTAGAAATATAATGCAATTTCTTTTACAAGAAACAACGAACCTGAGCTAGTCTTTACGAATTTAGGAGAAGAATTTAGTATTTCTAATTAATCAGCAGTTACACAAGGAAATTTTACACTGAAAGAAAGTCAGGCATCTAAAAACCCTTAGGTTTAGTTTCCTTAGTATTGTATTCATCTGATTATTCTCCAGAAAATCCAGCCTCAAAACCTAAAGTCATTTTACTGGACAGTGTTAATTTCTTATGAGAATAGCTTATTATACTGGATAACATCCATTTATTACTTGAATTTAATTTACAATTTAATTTCATTTTAATTAAATTCTTCCTACATTTTGAAAAGACCTATATCTAACTGCATTCAACTCCACAAATGACTTTATGCTAACAACCAATTTATCAATTCGCTCTATAGGGATTATATGTACAGCATGAATACACAAGACCAAAAGAAGGCAGAGAAAGGGGGGAACAGCCCATTCAGCAGTATTCTGACATGCAAAAGGGGAAAAAAAAGTTTATCTGTTTAATTCATCTAATTTAAATGAAAGAATTGATGACATAGGCTTAATTGTTTAGTCATACTGTAGAAACAATGTTAGATATTTAAAAGTCAGGCCATTTAAAAGTCAGAGATCCACATTAACACGGCCTAAATTTCACCTTTATACTTCTGTTTAGTGCTTTCTCTTTGCTTGTTCTAAGCAAGCTTGTTCTTTGCTTGTGATGGATGTTTCAAAGTATGGTTTTTCAGCATCTTCTAAATTTGAATGACTGTTGGAAATAAGCTGCTGAATTTAGTATCAAGAGGGTCATACAGGGGTTTTGAAGATGAGGGAATTCAAATGGCTACTGTAGAAACCCTTCAATCAAAACGTGATGAAGCTTGGAGTACCTGTGATATATCAAATCGTCATAAAATGGAAATATCCCGTTCCTAAAGTGTGGCACAGGTCAGAAGCTGGAAATATTCAAGCAAGAAACAAGAAAGAATTTTTCTGAATTTCCTGCCAGTGAAATATGGGACAGAGAAGCAAGGCTACACATCTAACAAATGAGATGGAATGAGAATGTCTGCTTTTAAATAAGGTTATTGATATAATAATAATCAGATCAGAGCTGGACAGAAAGATGACAATCCATGGGATATTATTAATACAGTGCCAAGTGTACAGAGGAGGCAGAATGGGATGCTACTACTGAAAGGACACTCTCTATCAGTGATCATAGTGCACATGCATTCAATACATTCTTGCAGGAGCAACAGAAGGAAAAAAAAATCACTAAGGTTATACTTAATTTCTAAATGGGATACTATAATAAAATGAGAAAGCTTATTGAAAAGGAGGAAAAAAGGGCAGTTGTAAAGTTAAATCTTTATAATTGCTGTAGAAAATATAAAAGATAAGATTCTGAACAAATAAGACTCAGAACAAATGTACAGAGTCACAAAGAAATGAGGAAGGCCCAAAAAGAAGGCAGCAGAGCTAAAGAGAGAAGTTAAAATGGCTATTAGAATGGGAAGAAAAACTCAAGCTTTGTCTAAATGAAGAAAATAGGGATGACCATAATCTCTGGCATATTAAATTGAAAAATGCAAATAAGACAGGTCATTAAAAAGTTTGAGCAGTAAGTACAAAAAGCAAATAGTAATAAATCCTTCTTTAAACACATCAGAGGCAGGAAGATCATCCTAGAGCGTGTAAGGGCAACAAAAGGCCAAGATATAAAAGAAGCACAAAGGACTAAATGAATGTTTTGCATCTGTGGTCACCCACAGTTTGGGGAGCAATCCACTATTTATAAAGGACTTACAGAAGAAGGTAGAAAAAGAAAACAAAATATTGATTGAAGAGGTCATGGAATAGAAAAACTCAGCAGTAACTAATCTCTAAGCCCAGTAGTATTTACGGAAGAATTTTAAAGGAACTCAAAGATGAAAGACCTAAACTACTAATTGTGGTGTGTATAATCTCCCTTTACCCTGCTTTCAGATCAGAGGCTTTGAAAACAATTAACCTGGGGACAATTTTTAAGAGAGCTCCAAGAAAGATCTATAGAAGAGCCGACCATTAGGCTGACATCCGTACCAAGCAAACAAGCAGAACCTGCTGTAAATAACTTCATTTATTTGTTTATTTATTTTCCTTCTCTCTATGCTTAACCTAAGCTTGACTTTACTGAGAAGTTGGGATTTACTTTTGCTTTCCAGTGCCTTCCTCCAGTCCTAAAGACAGAAGCATCAAGATACTGATAATTTAGCATAGCATCAGTTACTCTTAAAAACAAATTTGATTTGCAACTTTAAAACAAACCCTTTAACTAACAGGTCCTCAAAGAATCCAGGGATCAAGGGGTTATACTGATTAATTCACAATAATGTCTCGCTGTATTCATCTGTAATCATGCTGCTGTAATCGTGCACAACAGAGTATGTGTGCAATAACATTTTTTGAACAATAAATGCAAATTATTATGTTCTAGTCAAACAACTTTTTACAAATACAATCATAAGTCAAAATTTAAAAACCCGATATTCTCTTGTTATTCTTATGGTTATTCATAAGCATAGCATCATAGATCCATTTTAAGAGTATCTCTTTCAGTTTATATATAAGAAATGTTGCTTCTATGCCTGGGTCTACACAAGGACTCCAACTGCAGCAGAACCACCACAGTTCTCATTCAGCAAAACAGGATGCAAAATTTGGGAAATGAGACACCAGGCTCCATACAGATATATAATACCTCCGACATCTAAGAAATAATGAGAGAATTATACAAGCAAATACACGAACAGCTATTCTAGTCTAGATTCTTTTCTATTATGCAGAAGGATGCAACAGATTGCAGAAACGAGTGGCAATTTTAGCACACCTGAGCCTACATTTTATATGACTATCCAAAGTATTGCTTCCACATGCTGCTTCCCTGCCATCTCCCAGATGTGCATGCAACATGACTATGAAATTATTCAAAAACATATCATTAACTTTTTTACATAAAATGGGAAGTAAAACAAAGTCATTTTACAGATATTTGTATATAGCCTACAGGGTGATATCAGAATGTTAGGATATAAGAAAGTAATTATGAACAGGTATAGCTGCCATTAAAATAGTTTTGCAATGGTCAAATCATGTGAGAGTTCCCTTTAGTAAGACTGACCCTTCAATCAGATCAAGTTTTATCCTGTGTGTAGCTCATTCTGTCTGAATATGTTATATAGGAAGGCTTTTACTAAGGCTAAAATTTCTGGAAATTTTTAGTCAAAACAATTAACTTATGTTTTAATTAATTTTTTTTGACTAGAAGCTTAACCATTTTTCAAAAGAAACATCACAAATCAAATCAAACACGACACTGTGCTTGTTCTAGAATAAAAATAGTTAAATTTGGTTTCATAAGTTTTGAATCAATGACTTTAAACACAGCAGACAACTTTTCTGCTAAGGATATATAGGTTGTCTGGGCTGTGGAATTCTTACAGAATTTATCTATGTCACAAGCTTTTATAAAAAATACAGTTCACAAATAGGAACTCGTCTCAGCAGAGTTCACTGTCACTGTGTTTTTAGGCACCTCACAAATCTTTCCATACACAAACAAGAGTGCACATAAACAATTCCACAAGAAGCTAAGAATGATTTTTCATTTACCAGTCTTTTACAGAAACTTTTGAATTGGAAGAAGTAGGCATGGGAAGTGGAAAGAAGGAGTTTATGAATCTTAAGTTTATGACTGCATTGATAATATATCTGCGTTTCAGGATAAAACATTACTCTGACAGGATTTTGGGGCATTTTTCAGTGTGTTTTGTTCAAAATTAAAGAATATACACAAAGCAGTTAGGTGAAGAAAGAAGATTATTGAAATGGTAAGCTGAGGCTCTGTTTGCCAACCAAAACTTAACTACCCTGCATCGCCTATTTGGATTATAATGCAAACCTTAACTACATGATCACATCCACTTTTTCTTAAAAGCTTCAGTTATGACAGGACATAGAATAGATTTCCCTAGGAATGTGCAGGAGATGTGATGGAGGCCGATCACTGCAGCACCCTGGCTAACTTGTTAGCCAGGAGGTATGGAACTGATAAAGCAAACACAGTGTAAGCTTGCAGAAGAGGAAAGCATGGTTTTCTAATTAAAGTGCTTGTACTCCATCTTATGGAAATACGGAAACAGTTTTTGCTCCTGAGATCTGAGTAGTGGAGGAAAGCAAATTTCTCACACTTAGTTGTATGTGTAGTCTTTGTCTTCTTAGTACCTGATTTGTAGTGATACAGTGACATTTGCAGAAATACTTCCCCCTCAGAAATCAAACCAAAGTTGACAGGAATTTTCTATGAATTAGGATTCCAAGGAACCAGGTTCTAAGTGTTGCCTGCACTACGAATACTTGTGACTTCATTCTCTTATGAATTCAGTGCCCATTCTAAAAAGTGAGGTTAATTCCACCCCTCACCCACAAGGGTGTTATGAAGATTAATTAGTGTTTGTGAAAAAGCCAGATAATATAATGATGTGCACCACAGAAAAACTCTTGAGCAAATTAAATCTTCCTTCTTCAGAGCAGGAACCAAATAGACTAGAGTAAATAATACATGGGGCAATGCAATGAACAATGAGGAGGCAGCAAAATATTGAAAAGCTGCTTATTAGCTGAGCACTATTTATTCTGTTTACTTAATAAGGAAGGGATGCTACTACTAAAGACTGCTGTAATCTAAATGGCATGAAGTAGGAATGGAGGAATAACTTTAATTCCGCACCTTCTTAATGTCTATGTTCTTTGCAAACAACGTAACATTCTCTCAAAAATTATAATAGCATAATAAGGACTGTGCTAAAATACATTTTTTTTGTAAGTGCTTAGTTTTTCTGAAGCATTTCGATACCCAGTAATAGAAGATGCAGTAATAAAGCTCATTACCATTTTAAACAGACATTTTGACCCCAAAGAAAGAGGTAGATGGAGCGATGGATAATTCACTGTGTGTCAGACCCAAGATCACAGCCAACACAAATTCTCTTCTTATTCTTGAGCTGTCCAGGAGAGATAACACTATGGAACAGAATATAATCAAACTTGATTTTTGCTTTAGCAGACTGCATGAGAGAAATATAAGCTATATTCAAATCAGAATAGGAAAATAAACTTGTAATTACTGCAGCATTTGCAATAAAGTGATCTTAATTACCAAAGTTAAAAAGTGCTACTTATTAGACTTGTAAGGAGCACATTTTTTTTCCTGAACTCCTGTTGTTATGAAGTACAATACATGAGCTCATAATCTTCACCAATTTCAAGGCAATAGTATTTAGCAACACACAGTGCTGGTAAAAATGCTTTAAAATGATCTTCAATAAATGCAAGTTTAAACTTTTGCTCCAATTTTCAAGTTTCTAATAATAGAGTATTTGAACCTTAATAAATCTTAGAAATCTAATTAGACAATGTTAAGTTCTCTCTAGCTGAAGTCACAGATGTTTCATACTGAGAAAATCAGCAAGCCCCAGGGTTTGTTTGGTCTAGTGTAGTGTCAAATTTTCATGGATAATTTAATAGCTAATAACTCTAATTCTTTCCCGTAAACCAAGAGATGATAAATAATGATTGCTCTAAAACCATAAAATTAACCCTCTAGGCTAAGAAAATTTTTCAGAGACTGTTGAGGAGATTAATTTCCAGGACTTAAAGTTTCTTTATTGCCAATTGTTCCTAAGTTGTATACATTCCGAAGAATGAAGACAGAAAGCAAGAAGACAGAAAATGCAAATATATATAGTGAAATTGTACAATTCAGAAAGAATTATACAATTCTTATACAATTCAAGCACCATCTGTTATGCGTACTGACTAGTATTCAGTGAAATGTAGGACTTTCCTTTTACATAGGACTCTACTATCAAAAGTTTGTGGTTGCACTCAATGTTTCCTCTAAGGAAATATTGGTTTCTGTCTTGAAAAGAGAACTTTGCTTACCTTAGAAGTTTAAAAAAGAACAGCATAATCCTTTTTTGTTTGTTTTTGTTTCACAGAAGTGGCAAATAAACACAACAAATATTATTGATTTTAATAGAACATAACCATACAAGGATGACTAACATTACTTCATAGACAAGACCTAGAATTTTATGAATGGATGCACTGATTTTTCTTATTTTTTTTTCTGAAGACTGTCTGAGTAACTTTCCTGAGTGGGTTTCTACATCGGTCATTCTAATCATTCTTATCAGCAGGATCATTCTCCATCATCATACCAGTTTGTAACAGTTTTTCTCTCTCCTGCCCTTTAATGTAGAGTAGATGGGTTTAGTTTTAAGTAAAATGGAAACAGAAAGACGCCAACAAATAAAGTTTTGGAAGAATGGTGTAAATGCAGAAATTCAACGGAATTCAGAAAGCATAAATAATAAAGATGTAATACAACATTTGGGAAGAGTGGTTTATCTAATCAAAAATAATGTGCAAGAGTGTAAAGAGATTGGTACAGAACAGAATTTTTATGGGTAACATTCACAAGTTATACCACCACTGAAAAAATGATCCTGAATACAGGCATTTCAAAGGGTAGCAGAAGTTGAAAAGTTGAACAAACCAACCAAAGACAAAATGGAATAGTCTAAACAATCACTCTTCAGCCCTCAAGTGATTCTTTCATTTAACTGATAGTTTCTATCACTTAAGAGAAGCTTATAGTAAGGAACTTCAAAGACTTCAAAAAAGGTAGGCAAATTGGGAGGTTAGAGGGAAATGATCTCTAAGGTTGATTAATTTGTATGAAAAAGCAAAATAAAGCTATCCAAAGAATTCCTACCATTTTAAAGAAACACTATGAAGTATCCATTGATTATCTGAATTCAGTATGTAGATCCGGTCAGAAAAGCAGGCAAGATGTACAAATACACGCAAAACAATAAGGGGAACACTGTAGAGGATGTTCCAATGCTTAATTTTGTTGTTTAATTTAAAACACTATTTGCAATTGTAGGCTTTTCATTTCAAGAATCATTATACAATTCTGAAAAGAACTGCCAATGAAAACCAAAGCCACTGAAAACCTATTTAAAAACAGAGATCAGAGATACGGCAATTACTTTCATTATAAGTAAGTATAGGAAAGCATAAAAATAGTAAAAAACAGTGTAACTTCCTGATTATATATCTGTCATTATGACAACAAGATAAATTTCTTCCATATATGTTTTTAGAAAGCTAGATGTCTGTCATACATTTGATTAAGAGATATACTCTTAAATTACAGGTTCTGCTTTCCAAATGGTAGCAAAGTTTGTAACTGTAATCTTGCTAGGACCTGATGAAAGTACAACTGAATACCTAAAAGTAAGATGGAATGTATAGTATGGGGATCAAGACTACATGTGGAATCAATAGCTGTATAATGAACTAATACCAACATGGTCAAGGGACAAAAAAAAAATGCCAGAAATATCACTTTGAGCCTGTTTTGATAAGACTGACATGCCAATCTGGAAAAAAAAAAAAAAAAAAAACCAAACCATGAGGCAATTCTTCCTTAGGCTTGTATATATATTCCCAAACACCGTCTCAACCTGTGACATTCTGAATGCAGGGCCGTGATGCTGATGCAGAAATGTGAACATCAGGTCCCAGGCACATCTGCACTGACAGGTAAGACTAGGACCTTGATCATGGCTCTGTTTCTTTGTGAATATTCTTTATTTATTCTCATAGAACTGGACTTTCTGACAGCTATGCAAGTACACTGCCAATCCTAATTGTAATGAAATTTAAATTATTTTTCATGACAGTCAGGAAGGGATCTCTCCCACACCATACCTAGAAATATTAATTGAATACTTGGAATATAAAGACTTTTGCATTAGCATTAAACATTGTTTGTTCCTCTTATATACAAATTTTTGGGCAGAATAATGGAGCTATGGCATATGATGAAATCAAAAGCAAGTCATAGCTCTTAGTAAAGACTGTAAAATAGCCCACAAGATGATTTCTAACTCTCTGCTCCCATGTTCTTGATATATCTTCTAATATATCTTGATATATCTTGCTAAATACTTGCTCAGAAGACACACATGAGACTTTCTCAAAATCTGCTGCTCTATGCTAAGAATTGAAGGCACTTAAATTATTTCTTTCTTGACTCTAACTCGCCTGGATTCAACTCTCTTTTCACAGGTTGCTATTCGCCTGCAGGCTTAGATCCACAGTAACTCACTGTACTTTAAAAATACAGCACTGAGAGCTGTGGTAACCCTGTGCACAGCAGATGAGAACAAATAAAGATAATTTGGCCTGCAATTAAAGGACAGTAAACTATTATTTTTTTCCTTATATTACTTGTTTAAGAGTGTTCACAAGGGCTGTAACTGTAACTCAATTTTATCTTGAATAAGATCTCATGTAAATCACTTCTGTTCTACCTTTTCTTCCCACACAGGTCAAAGTGCTACAGGAATAACCATCCTAATGTGACAACACTTCCCTCCTAATTCAAGCTGACATTAAAAAATAGGATTACTAAAAAACCAACAGTAAGCTAGTAGATTTTAAATCCAGATGCGCTAATCAATGCACCAGTCTAGCTCCAAAATTAATTACAAAGAATACAATTAATCACCTGTTTCTCTTCTCCCCTGAAACAAACAAACAAATAAACAAAACCCAGTCAGACTGTCCATCTTCCACAGTTACAAAAATCCCTGCTCTTCAGTTTTAATTTTCACCTCCTATTCCACCTGAGGACTATTTTCCAAGGTGGGAGTGACTTGGCTCTGCCGTCTTGCTTGGCTCTCCTGTGCTGGGCAGGAAGAGCTCCCTAAAACAGACACAGATGCTACTTACAAACTAATATTTAAAAATCAAAAATAATCGATATGTCAAACTGTTACTTTGAGTGTTTTCTTTTTTTCTTCTTTTTTTTCCCCCTTAGAGCTGAAAACATCATCTGTCTGATGTGCTTTTTACAAATCCTTTTGAACACTTACTTTGCTGGCACACAAATGCCAGCCACTCATACTGTTGAAGTCCTAACTTTTGCCAAACTGAATTGATATCTACAGTTCCTAACAATGTTATCTACAAGTTGTGGATATATATATATAGAGATAGATAGATATATGTATGTATATAAAGTATAAATATATACATAAAATATATAGGGATGTGTATAGATATAAATATACGTACAAAAATATTATTTAAAAAAAAAAGTGTCCTTCAGCATTTAATTTGAGTGCCTCCCTAGTTTCCCAAATCCAAGTTTTCTCAAGCAGGTGGGAGACCAGTCACTATTTTCATTGCCAGAGGGCCTGGATATGGTGCAATTTGGAAAGAACCTGGAATCAGCCTTAAGAGATTTCGAGGGAAGCCTTGGGATATTTGGAGACTCCGTATCAAGGGCAAAGCAAAGTAGAGGACTAACTGGAAGCTCTGGAAGGAGGGGCCTTATGCTATGGCCACCAGGCTGCTACTGGAAAGTCACTTAGACTTTCTTTAGTTAAAAAAAAAAAAGTGCTAGAATGATGAGTTGAATTTTGGCTTTCTGTAGATTTTATGGAGATGCTTTATCCCCAGAAAAGAGAGAGACTTTCATTTAAAAAACTCACACTTATCAGTAGAAGTTTCATATCCTAACTTGTGAGGAAAAAAAATGAAAAAGACAATTAAAAACCACAGCATTTCTGTGGGGTAAACTACAGTAAGAAATTGGTCGCTTGGGAAATATTCTGCTAATTTATATGTAGGCATAATTTTAAATACTTAAAAGTAATTAGGAAATACACTTCATAAGCAATTTTAAAATTAAAAAAACACAGTAATTAGTGCTTTAAAATATTTCTCCAAATTACACATTTTCCTGTGTTATTTCTAAAGGAGGTTCTTCTAGCAAATCAATTCTGTGACTTAGGAACAAAGCCCCCACATTCCTTAAGTGCAATCTGGCCTTCCTTGTTATCAGGTGCTGTGTTATAAAGCAAATAGGAAGTAAATTTTGAATTATCACTATCTGCAGTCTGTTCTTCTGTTTTTAAATGAGCCTGGAAGCTCTGCAAGGGGCTACCCGTCCTTGGCTCAGGTTAAGTAGCTCTGCTCAGAGACCCTTAGCAATCACCCAAAGATCTTGACAGATCTTAAGCTGCACAGATGGGGTGAGGAAGCGAACACTACGAACACGGCCTAGCAGTGAGTTCACGAAAGACCTGGCCCCGGTTCTCGTTGATTCGTATTTTTCATTCTCTCTTTAATCCAACATAAACAGAAATAAACACCAGACTGCCACTCGTATCTCAATCATTCGGATAGCGGGTCCAGCTCCCTCTTCGCTCCCCTGAAATTTAAGACACTTGTATTGCTTTCCACAGAGAACATCAGTATAGGAGACTGACTTGAAGTAGAAAACAATTGAGTCAACCACCTTCATCTAAATCTTGAAAGATTTTCAGGCCATGGATACTAATTTCACAGATGAGGAATTTCTAATAGAAAGCTACAAGCTGCTATTGAGGTCCAGGTGCCACTCATGAGCAGCACTTTTCTTCGGCTACCTGCATCGCTCATGCAGCTTTCCCCTGCTTCAGTCTCCTGGCTGTTGTGAAAACATTTCTTAGTCTCAAGTTTATGCTCAGAATAGTAAAAGTAGAGTTTCTGACTCAGGAATCCTGACTGAGCAGAAGGCTGGAGAAGCCCGAGCTTCCCTTCTCTTCTCCCCATCTTTCTCTTCCCATTTCTCCATGTGAAGGAGCGTGGATTCCCGAGGCTGTACTCCCAGACTGCAACCCAGCTCCAATCCTGGGTCTCTGCTACTTCCTGCAGGAGAAGTTCAATCTCCTTACAGCTCTGATGAGTGCAGGCCTTGCAATTAAATGGGAGATCAATAACATTACTTACTAGAGAATCACAAAACAAGAAGTTTAAAATAATTATAACACCAGCAAGTTCTCACTTATATTCTGTGATTTACATATTTTTTTTAATTTAGAACTCAGCAGAAGAGCAAGGTATTTGGTCTCCCAAAACATGATTTGTCAAATAAAAAATAATAATTGATGGCTATGGGATTCATTTTGTAGTAAAAAATATAAACTAGTAAATAAGCTGAAATGCTAATCTGCAATTCTATCTATTCTTGCTGAATATACTTGAAAGCTTTGGTTTTTTTTGAAAAAAAAAAGTGAGTATGACTGTGAAACACACTCTTACAACACGAGCTAAGGCAATTATATCTTGCAAACAGACTGATTAAGGTTAACTTATTTCTGTCATCAGGAAACTCTGGGTATTTTTATCCACTCATAGTTGCTACTGCATGATGCCTAGAATGGGAGACGGATCCTTTCTATACCTCTGGAGATATATGGATATTATCCTTTTTATTCAAAGTGTTACCTAGTCTGTCTCTGGTAATACTAGTTTAAGTGTTACTTTTGCATTTGGTAATACTAAAACTTGTCCATTGATTTAAAGTAGATTCTAATGAAAAGGACTACGTGTCAACATTGTTGTTACTGTTCCTTTGTTTTAGCAAAGATATCCAACTCTTAACACTTATACAATGTGATCCATTATTCTGATCTGTAATAACAGTTGCATTTATCTATACAAAAATTTTCATCTTCTATGTTTGGACTATACAAATGGTTAATGCTAGAAACTAACCAAGTTATTTGCAGAGGATGTCTAAATAAGAAGAAAAATCATATAAACATGATTTGATATTCTATCTGGAACAAACATGCTTTTTGTTTTGTTCTCTACCGGTAACAGACAGGATATTACCTCCTCTTCAAAAAAGTTTTCATTTTACAAACCTGAAAAAGTAATGAAAGCAGATCATGACTCACCACCCACTTCTGTGAATACTGTTGTGCCTTACACCGATACCTGTACTGTGGGAGCAGTGTTTTGCTGCTGCCTAAGTTTTTGGAGTGGTAGGATCACAGTCCCTAAATCTGAAGATTGCGAAGCACATTGAAGCTTTTTATTAAATTCAACAAATTTCAGAGCTGTAGTCTGGTAAAATTATTCTCTTTTCGCTGTACTGCTTTTTCTTTTCTTTTCTTTTTAACATGTATATATTTCTTTTGAAAAAGAAATGTGAAAACTGTTGTGGATCTTCTCCCACAATATTCTGTGGTTCAGCCCAGATCAGTGTTGTTTATTATTGACTGGAATTATTTGCACCACCTCAAAATAGAGTGAGAGTGTCTTAGCAAGCATGACAGTGATTGCATTGTCAGCTGTTATATTGCAGGTTAAGTCAAATGCATTCGAAAAGCTTAGATACATATTGATACGGGGAAACCTAAGGCAGAGATTTTCTTCCAGAGTAAAAACAATATGTCAGCTATTATAATGAACAAGATAAAAAAAAAAAAAAAGTGCCCAAAATAACAAGTAAAATCACAGCATCGTTTGCAGAGAAAAAAAATTACATTCAATAACAACCTCTAACACAACCAATAGCCAAGAAAATACAAACACAACATAAAAAAAAAAACAACTAGATTTAGTGCATTTGTGATTTTTACTAAGACTTGATAAGCAATAAAGGATGACAACACATTTTTACATCAAATATTCCTTACAAAAGCAGCCGTATCTTTCTGGTACCATTATTTTTAAGAGCTGACTTAAAAACACATAGACATCATTTCCTTACTGAAAGCAGGAACCTCCTAAATAAGGTATGTTTAAGGGCTTCAAGTCCTCCAATGGTGTAAATTGCAGCACCGACAGTGTGGATGGTTGCTTAATAATTCAAAGAGGACACTGCCCTGCGCTCCCGCATCAGGATATCGACAGCCTTCTGGCAGCCACGATATTCCTAGACTTTACATTTAACAGCATTACGAGGCACTGCCTTATCACCAGCTACACGTGTAGTGTCTACACATAGGAGACCAAAGGATAAGAAAGGTCACTTCGATTTAAATAGGAATGACATACGGAGTGCTCAGCTATTTTGTAATTCCGCATTATAAAAATCCATCAGTGCCAACAGTTGTTTTTCATATCAGAATTTGGCGAAAAGCCGCTCTGAATTCTGAATGGGGAGACCAAAACTCCCCGGTGCGGAAGCCCAAGCTATGATGCGTGGGAATTACTACGGGAATTCATCCAGGGCAGCCGGCTCCGGAGCGCGGAGTTCCGGCAGCAGCGCTGCCCTCTGAACCACCTGCCCCGCCGGAGCGGCCCCCAGCTTCCCCGGGAAGCCTCCCTGCACATCCCAACATGTTTTAGGCCCGTTAGCAAAAGGGGGAAGGTCCACAGCATTTCAGCTGCACTAACATACTGGTGCAAGCTGTAAAGCCTCCTGGCTTTAAATCTTCAAAGCAGGTTTAGAAAATTCACATTTATAAAAACATGTATGTTTAAAGACAGATTATTGCTCATTAAAAACAGATATTAAACTCATCTATTTCTAGAACCAGAAACTAAATATCACGCATAGCGTTTAATGTTCTTTGGGCCAAAAAGTCACTGCAGGGCTTTGCAGGCATGGCTGAACCCCACCTGGCAAAATATGTTTTCAAAATTGAAAGGACTTTGCTTCAATAACTCTAATTTAGCTCTCCTTGCTATCTAGCTAAACAAGCTACGGAAGTGCTTTAAGAAAAGGAACAAAAAAATTAGAAAGAAAAGAAAGGAAATTAAAGTAAATTGTTGATACTGTATTACCTGGGAGGTTGAGAAATCATACTTAGAGATCAGAAATATCTTTCTTTTCATTAAAGAAGTATAATGAATTTGAGAAATAGAAAAGCAAAACTGTCAGCACATCACCAACTTTTATTAGTGCAGCATACAAGACCTTACAAAGCTATACAAATAAGCCTTATTACAAGTTTTACTGTCTTTCTTTAATAGGAATTAACACTGCTCTGCTTTGGTCTGCACGCTGCATAGAGAACAGCTCCAGTTTTCAGAGGACTGTTTATAATGTCACCTGGGGTAGCACCAGTGATGACAGACTAAAGTGATTGCAAATTGGTAAGCTTCAATTCTACACACTTTGTTCTCACACATGCACACACAAAGAAAATGAATCTAATTAATAACATTTTATAAAATGTTTTCTTTTTTTAACAGTTTAGTTAGATGTATGAGAAACACTTTTCATGATTCCTCTTGGAGTATGAGAGCTCCTCGTGAATGATTGTATACCTGTGGCCAAAGTCATTTCTGAACCATCCATCACCAGCTATAGTCAAAAGCTACAACTGCAGCTATTAAGGCCTTCCACCGTCACAGTACAGTTCTGCTTTGGCAAATAATTCATGATGTCTTAATTCTTGTTGGAAAACATTTCATAATTTAACCTTTGGATATAGAGATGATTAATGACAGAAATTTTCCACGGTTTAGTGTTTTGGCTATCTGAAACATTCATTAGCTAACAAGTAGTTTTCAGTACATAGATACTACTTTGAAAAAGGTGAAAGGTACCGTTTTTAATCTTAAGATAACAGAAATACAGAATCTGGGTTCCTCACACCGTGGCAAGTCCTAGAATTACCGAAATATGATAGAAAATGTAAACTAGTATCTCCCCTTCTTAATGGCTGCTTTTTAAAATAAAACAGGAGACTGGGTTCTTTCAAAGAACACGGTGCTTGGCACCAGTAGGATGCTACTGTTTCCAGACACGGCACGACAGGAGTGCCGAAGCCTGGAAGAATGCACACAGGCCCTTGGGCCGAGCGCTTCCGATGCCCTCTCCTTAGACGCCTCCCTGCACGGTGCGACATTCCTTGGAGACTCCTGAGGCTGAAAATGCAAGTTCGGGATGAAAACCTACTTACTTGCCTGCAAGCCAAAATGTGGAGTTTTCTAAGAATACGCAAACATGGAAGGTTTTCCCCTCTCCTTCCCTTTCTTTTATTAACTGTCTGGGTGCCTGCTTGTTAATCAAAACGTGAAAACAGGAAATTTTGAGACTGTGCTTTTCTTCTATATGCTGCCAGCATTAGTTTAAAAATAGACAAAGGCCCAAGACAGTAGCATATGTTAATTAGAAGAAATCAGACACCAAAAGCAATTACTCACTATAAATAAAACATCTAGACAACCTGTCAAACAAATATGGTATGAAAGCAGTATTCTACTCACTGATAACCACTATACCTCTGTGGGTACAGGCATGAGTAATGCAAAATGGATCTGTAAAACTTAGTAAAATTGCCTGGCAGGAGAACATCCTTGAAGGCGGGTTCCTTCACAGATATGGCAAAGCAGAAGACTTTATGTCCTCAGGAAATCCTCTGCTCATTTAGAAGGATGAGCAACAGAATATATGTGAACCCTCTGGCTATCTAGTTAAGTGGCTGGGTTTTATCTCCTAAGTATGGAGGTTCACCTGCTGTCAGCTTTGGGAGTCCTTGGTCACTCCCTGCTCCAACAAGCACGATCCATGAATGTCACCTTTCACATCAAGCTGGGCTCCATCATGAAGAGTGCCTCTGTGCCAGACACTTTGGATGCATTTTTCATCTTCTCCTCCCAAGATGGCCTGTTACGCCTCTTGTTCCACGTCTGTGCTGAGCTTATTGGTTCAAAACTAAAGAGAAGTAAATAAAATTGTCCTCTTTTCCACTCAGAGCCATGGAAATTTTGAAGGCTAACTATTATCAGAAGTAAGTTACTGTGTCTGGACCTATGTCCCACATGGAGGTAACATTCCCTGGTTTGCAAACAGATCACATCTTTATGATCCCTAAGCTTTACTTCTGGAGTCATTTCCATTGCTTGTTGTCAATACAACAACAGGAAAAAGGAGAAGAAATGTAATGTTTTTCCAAGAACTGTAAAAAATAATGTATTTTGGGTAAAAATCGTTACAATGATTGATATCAAATACGCAGCTTGGATGGCTTATGTGCAATTTTTGTTTGTTTGTTTTAAGATTTCTCTGTGCAAATCATGGCACTATCTTTAGTTCTGTATTGGTACTGGATCATGTTCAAAAATATCATGATGTAAATAACCTAGACTAGAAGGAGATTGGTAGATTATCTAAAGTTTATTCATATGTAAATGCTTACATCTGAGAGTTAGTACAGAGATATAATTTCTTAAATCTAAACCATGAGATTTGCTCAAAAACATTCACCCAATCTCTGTAATTATGTTGCAAACATTAGGTATGGAAAACAAAATAAAACATCCCCCAGGAATTACTGTAACCGAGATTGCAAGAGGAAAACATTTTTGCAAAGTTAACGCAATCGTTATATACATGGCATTTATTTTGGACTGATTTCAAGTGACAATCTCATTTGTTTAAAAAACTTGTTATTGCTTTAATATGCAAGCCCTCTTTGGGTCATACATAAAGATAATTATGAATGAGTAACTGAAACACAGAGAAACGAGCTAAAATTTAGAAGCAAAAAAGTGAACATTATTTGCAAGCAGAACATCACTCTTCGAAAGGATTATGCATTAGGGGTTAGACATAAGGATTTAAAGCTCTATAGCTTTCTTGGTGGAGGCAACTGCCACTGAAGAGGTCTATTTTCAGTAAGAAGAAAGGTAAAGGAAATGATATCAATTTTCAACAGCCTTCCAATCCATTTAGAAAGCTTAGACAAGCTAAGATGTCACAGATGAAATACTGACCTGGAAGACAGAGATAACCCTGAGGTGGAAGTATGAAAATACATATATCCTTACTTCCATTTCCTGGTTCATGACAAAGAATGGCAAAAGCAGGTATGTTATCAATCCTTAGACAGTCAGACTGCAATAGATACTGCAGCACTTTGAGAATCAGACAGTATTGATAAGAATGAACCTATATCCTAATTCCCACAGAGGAAAAAGGTTTAGTTTCCTTTGGTACTAAGTCAACGGACAAATGGGCCATAGTTCTATAAGGAAGGCTTACAAGATTTCTAGGTGTAATTTAAACTCAAAATTGCCCGGGTTTTTATGTTTTGCCCTATCACTGCTGTGGCAATTTCTCGCCAAATACATGCATATATCTTTTATAGGTATTCCACAGCAGTAACACCAAAACCACATTCTTCCACTAGTGTCAATCCTCTCTTCCCCTATATATCCGGTATAAGTTTAGTTCTTACCTTCAGGTATAATTATAATTATCACAAGGCTGATAGAATTTTACAGTGCTAAATTACAGAGCTTAAATGATGAACAGCCTCTGGTGTCAGTCTGACAGGAATCACTGAGAACCAGTGAACTACGTCGTTAAGCACCTTCCAAGACAAAAACTGCTAAATGACCTGGGTGATGATTCAGTCACTGAACCACCAAAACTAATAGCTGTGATGGATGCAAACTAGGCACACAGGAAAGTACAGAGAACATTAGCAATATTGTCTTAAATGAAATTTATGCAAATAGAATGGAGCATTCCATATAGTTGCTTCAACATTACTGCTGATACTGAGGTTTATTAAGTCTGACTTTTTCCGAATTTCTTATTATAACAGAAACTGTGTGCAGTGGCGGCTCTGCTTTGCCCATAAGTTCATTTTGTCCTCAAGCTGACAGCCCTATGAGTATTGGCACCCAGACTGACAAAACCTTCTGAAGTAAAGCTGGGCGATATCCCGTAACGCCTTTCTCCTACACACCTTGCTGGCTTACGGCGTGCAGGAACTTCTTATCTGAAGCCTATTGAATCTCAAAGTCATTTTCAAAGACTAGCAAGAAGATCTGTAACCCTTTTATTCAGTTGGAAACAGAAGCTAAATATCTTGGGACTTTGGAAACAAATTGTGGAAAAATAATTTGTCATGACCTTTAATTATGTGTTACCAGAACCCCCTACACGCAGATGAATGTTTTCTGTTAAGGAGAGCATCCAGGAGAAGGAGAAGACAGCTCTCCTATCTATCTGGATGTTGCCTGGGAAGCATTATGCTGCATGTTTCATATTTGAACTAAATCATCTGGCTATTTATTTTTTTTTAATATAACCTCTTCTACCTTTCTACAAAGCGCAAAACTTAAGCAGCTGCCATTCACATTTCTTTGTGCTACAAAATCACAACCGCTGAGAACATTCAAGTTGATCTATCACTACAGTACATTTAAATTTCTTTCCTTCGAGAACCAGAGCCGCTGCAGGCCACGTGTTTCTCATCTAAGGCAGGGCTGTGCAAGTCAAGGTAAAATTAAGACCTTAAAGGTAAAAAAATCCTACAAATACAGGAAAAAAAATCCTTGCTTCAAGCAAAAATGAGATTTTTTTTTTTTTAACAGAAAATATGTACAACATAAAATAATACTCAAATCCATGCAGGTAGCTTTTAAACTGTTCTGTGAGGCTTATCAGTGCCATTTATCTTACTAAGTTTTTAGTCCCTTAGTTGTCACTATATCTATACTCTCGGGTTGCAAAGCTTTGACTCAAAAAAAACAGGAAAGATGAAGGAAAACTCTCCCACTCACTTTCCTTTCCACCTTGCTTCATTTCTGATGTTTGTGGATGAGGGCTTCTCGCTGTTCCTGTTCTGAGCTGTTGCTCAACCAGAAGCCACTTAAAATCTGCAGGAAATCATACAGAAAACTCAGAGGACGCAAGAAGTTTCATTTACTTTGGTTAAACAACTAATGAAAGAAACAGGAAGATAGTGTTGCATTTGGTTCTGGCACCTGAATGCCACTGTGCAGGGATACCTTTGGATGAGTGTTTCGGTAGCGCTGCCATCATTACTCTGATTTATGCCTTAGAAGAAGGGCCATATGTTCCTCTCACTTGGCCTGGGCACGAGCAGCTACGCACTGGTGCTAAATGACAGGACACCAGTTTAGCTTTGCCTAAGATGGCTAATTTGTTAGAAGGCAGCTTCTCCGCAAAGTTATTTATATCTCACTATGCAGCAGGCTGACACCTGGGGTTGGCAACACCTGGCAGGGCTCTTAATGAGTTCACCAGCGTTTCCACCGAAACTGCTGACTGCACGAACTGTGATGTTGCATTTGCTACAGGAAAGAATAAAAAAAAAAAAACAAACCCAAATGCAATGCATTAAAAAGGTCACTGAAAGAAATCTGTTACTTTTTGTGCTAATATAGTTAGACTGTAATTGGTACAGAGAGAGGAAGAAAAAAAATAGCTTCTACACAACATTTCACTGCCATTTCACAAGCAGGGAGCTAGAGGTGCTGGTTTCACTGTCTTCAGTGGCCAGGTTTATACATCCCTGCAAATGCCTGTGCCCATGATGAGCAGTGACACCACTGGTACCTACCAAAGAGCTTTCCCATCAGATGACCGCATTTGGGAATTTTTTTTTTCCCAGATAATGTGCTCTTATTTACAGGGCTTTACGCATGTTTGACACTTCATTCATTTAAAAGACCTAAACTTATATGTATTGATTGTGCTTTAAATAATTAAATGCATTTATGGGAAATAATTGCTATGGTTATTAATAATAGTGTTTCTTCTTAGGGATAATACATCTTGTTCAAAAATGACTTGTAAACATATCTATAACCTTTAGCCATGATGATAGTTCCCCTCCTCTCTAATACCCAAACCGCCCCTCACACACACTCACAGTACAGGAAAGAGCAATAACTCTCTACAATTAACTCTTACTGGATCTATAATCAACAAAGTAGCCTTTATCCTATGGAACATACGAATATTATAAAGCATTTATTATGGATTTATTAATTTTGGACTACTACTAATATATGCCATGCATAACATTGATTCTTTGTAAATTACTGAAAGCCAGTAGTTCCCTAAAACTGCACACAGAAATAACTTCATCTCACAAGTTGTATTTTGCCAGCTGTAAACATCAAATCAAAATGGATAGCACATCTGGAGGCTTTGATGTCACCAGAAAAACACCCTTCTACATTAAAGAATTATATTTACAATCACAGATATAAACTCCTTCTATATTCCTGCTGCTCCCTGGCTTTCTGCCAGCAACACAAAACACTTTAAATATTTTGTGATACAAAACAAACGAAAAACCAAGACACGAAGCTCCCCAACTTGGCAAAAATCTTGCAATAGAACTCAAAGCTGTGACGGTGCACATGGTTCTTGAAGTTTATTATGAATATGTCCTATAATACAAATTTGAAAAATATAAAATAGAATTAATGTTTATACATTATAGTTCAAAGAGATCAAAAGCCTTCTTTAATGTTGGAATTTTAAATGAAATAACAATTCCAAGACACTTTCTAAGTCTCTTTACAATTTCAAAGCATCATTTTGTTTTAAAATTTAAACATTAATTTAAAGAAACTAAATATAGGTTTTTTATTTATCATTCTAGAGTATATTTTTAGTAGCCCCAAAAAAGTACATTTTAACAGAATTATCTTCTCTGCAGTGTTATTCCTAGGTATATTGCTCTCAGAAGGCAATCTCATTCATCAGCACAGCTATTTTAAGAAAGTGTGAAGTGTCTAAGAGAATATGGAATGAATAACATATATTTCATCAGAATCTTATGTAAACATGGATGAATGAAATAAAATCAAACTATGGGGCATGATGGCATTCACGTCTACCACTACCACTTCATACATTTTTCTGCCTTCACTCTCTTTTCTCTCTCTTATCTGCAAGAAAGGACAAATACTCTTTGCAAAATAGCAATGGTTAGTCACAGTTGAAGTTATATTTTTTATATTATATTATATTATATTATATTATATTATATTATATTATATTATATTATATTATATTATATTATATTATATTATATTATATTATATTATATTAAAGTTGAAGTTATATTTTTATATTATATTATATTATATTATATTATATTATATTATATTACATTACATTACATTACATTACATTACATTACATTATATTATATTATATTATATTAAAGTTTTTAAAGTTATATTTTTTAATATAGGTATGCTTAAAGATCTTTCCAAAGAAAGTTAAATAAAAGATGTATCATATAACTGTAAAGCATACAGGAAAGGACAAAAAAAAATAAAGATCATTAAGTTTGTAGTAGTAGTACTCACAAGTTAATATTAAAAATGAGCATGCAATTATCGTTTGACTGTATCTAAACATTATGTTTAAGTTTTCTTTTACACTACTTCCGCATAAAAACATATATAACACAAGTACATTGAAATTATTAGGAAGGACTTTATTAGATTGAGCCAATTCTGATCAAGTTGTATACTCAAAATGACGTCTTTGAAGAAAATAAATGAGGAGAATAATATGCAAGTTATTCAGATGTTGCTGGTATATTCTGGAATAATGTATGGGGTAGTTATATATATTCTATATATATACACTGCATCTGAAGAAATCCCCCCCAGAAAGTCTCAGGTCTTCTCAAGCATCACAGAGGCATAAGCTTGTTCAATTAATGCATATAAATAATGAGAACCTTTACGTAAGAAGAAGATATATGACAAGGAGGCAAAATTGGTGTATATCAACAGAAAGAATTAAGATAGTCAGAAGTTCGACCATGTGGACTAGAAACATCAATAGCTGAATATGAATGATTAGAAAGAGAAAGATGTGTAAGTTGGAGCACTTTGTTTTATGAGGCAGCAGTGGCAGAAGCAAGTTTCAACTTAGTACTAAAAGAAAACTGGTTAGAGCTCATTAATCACAGAAGGATATAGATGAAGTTAAAAGAAAATAAATATGAAATACTTTAATAGATAAAAATGTTTAATGAATTTTTTATTTCATGACTTGGAAAGTAAAACCAGTGCTGGAATATGATCCAGAAAATTAAAAAGCTAAAAGCTCAGATTAAAACATTCTAGGAATTGTCTCTGAAAAGAGACAATCATTGAATAACAAGCAAGCTGCTTGACACAGGCTTACACATAAGACTTAACCTGTGAAAGAGGCCCCTGGTTTTACATGACAGACTGACTCTGAATTAAGTGGCCATGCTAACTAATTATGGTATCATTTAATTGCCTTCATTTTTATTTAAGTAACTGTAACAGAATACCACATGGTAAAAATAGAGGACAAAAGCAAATTTCATTTAATTATAAAATAATAACATGAAAATCTTTTGGCCTCAGATGTTAAAAACCAAACAAACAGATAATTAGGTGAAATCCTTAAGAGACCATTAGTGGCTCTCACATTCCCTTCAGCAACTTTCTGTTTCGCACGTTCGATTGCAAATTTTGCACGTACAATTCAAATGCAAGCTTTAGACAGCTTATCCCAGAGAAAAAAAGCCAATTAGCAGCCTTGCTTGGTGCAAAGAAACTGAAAAATAAGTTTCAATAGTTTTGCTAGGGTTTATGTATCATATGTATAAAAAATAAAAAGGGAGTAAAACTGTCAGAAATTAAGTACTGCTGTGTGTGCAGCATGAGTAGGTGAAGAGAAATGAGGCAAGAGACAGAGGCCCGTGCAATGCCGAGCACATCTGCTGCACAGTAAAGGACAATTACTCATGCACAAGATGAGTTATCATATTCGTTATTCACACATTTGTAGGAAATCTGCTACAATTCATTTTAGCTGAAAGGATTTTTCATCACTTCCACAGAGGAGGAGGAAAACAAGTTTGGACATCAACTACAAAGCATATACGTATATATATATATATAGTGCACTGACAACGTCATGAGGTGGGCACAGAGAGAGATATGGGTATTGCAACAGGTCTGTACTGTTTGGTGAAAAGTTCCCCATGCAATATGTTAATATCAGTCTTGCAAACCAGCAGGCACACACAACAGAGAAGCTATTAGAAAACACAGAACCCGCTGGAATACTGTGTGTTAGTGGTGACAGAAATCAAGCTGCTGCCTCTACACGATGTCATGAACTGAGGAGGATGAAGAGGGCATGGACTTATCTCCGAATACTGCAGGGGTTTGCTAGATGCATTTAACCTGTCCCCAGTTTAGGGAAGGTTTTGCCTGGAGCTTCCCAAGCCCCTGTGAGGTGAACAAGCAATGCCCAGATCAGATTCTCTTTGGGACTCGCAGCCCTTTTTAGCCTGTAGTTGTACACAGTTTCATTAGTGCTGTAAATCAACAGGAGAAATAGCAAAAGGAAATTCCTGTATACAATTAATGATGATTACAACAATTCTGTTGATGGGAATTTCTAATAGACTCTGGAAAACTGAAGATGTGAGGCAGACCCATGCTGATGGACAAGAGAGAAAGTGGGAAAGCTCATCAGCCACATGAAGAAGAGCATGAAAAGCAAAATAAGAAATGCTGAACAGAGCTGCAGCTAAAACTCACTTATTTCCCCCATTACTAGTAAATCTATACCTGGAAGACAGTAATTTATAGCATCTGTATGTTTTGTATTAATTAGTGACACTGTTATAGACAAGGGGAGATATTTGTATATACAAAAGAAGAGTGAATGTAACAAGTGCAGCACAGTGCCAGAAGGAAACACTGCTCTAAAATGGTGTTGAAATAAAATACAACCTCTAAATACTGACTTAGTCATCACTTGAAAATACAAAGGTATCTACCTTGTTATCTGTGGTAACCTTCATCTCAGTCAAACCCTTGTCTCCAGCTTGATATTAAAGATTTGGGAAATGCGACTGATCTTATACTATCCTCTCAATATTGTTCGTACACTCCAGAGTTGCTGTGTGCTTTTCAAAATGTGTTTATGTTCATTGGTTTAAGGTGAAGTGCTACTTTAGAGATAGTTTCTGCTTCTTGAATGACTGTGTATTTAAGATATTTCCAAGGGCTTGCTTTGAGAAATAAAAGCAGGAACATTTGGAGAATTCACACTCTTTATGCATAGAGTAAATCATTTAAATTATAGATGCTCTCTATGGAAAACAGAATATATCTAGACCTAAGGCATTAGAAAAGAAAGACAGCTACTTTATATTTATATCCTCAATAGAAGACACTTGGAAAATTTCTGGCAAGACTTAGTGCAATGTGTACTATTATATTATTGTTTCCTGTCAATGATGACAGAGATTATTCCATCTGCTCATGATGAAGTATTGAATATAAGTTGGCTGTTCCTAGAAGAGCCTAAAACTTTGCTAACTTACAACTCTCCCTCTGCTTCCCACTCACTGGGAAAGTCACTTTTACTTTGAAGTATTTTTCCTTTGCCAGAAGCTAAGCCCCTCCTCTGTCTTAGCAGCCTAGCACCTCCGCAAACGCATCCGGAGGTGAGGGGGCCTCCGGACACGGCCTCGAGCAAGGCCATGGCAGCCCGTTCGGGGCTTAGGGAAACGCGAGCGGCCCAGGTCTCTGGAGAGTAAGACACGGGAGGGGATCTACTACTACTACCATTACTCTCTTATCTCCACAGATGGCAGAATAGCTCCAGATATTTTACTTAACGTAAGCAGTACTTAAGTTTCGTCGAATGAGCAAAAGGTAATTTCTCTATTTGTATTATACAGTGCCAGAAGGGGAATTATAGATTGTGCACATAGGCTGATGCAGAGCATACTATCAACTGCTTTCTACATATGCTAACCTTGACTTTCTGTGACTGCCATGACTGTCATTGATTTGAGCCTTAGGAGCACAGCAGATTGAATTACATGCTGTGATACTTGTCAGTGATATATTTAGCTGCTTTCTTGTCCATGAACTTTCTATAGTCAAATAGTTGTGATTTTTATGGATAGGATTAAATGGCAACTGTAAGTTTGCGAAAACATTTCTCCCTAGGTTCAATATGAACTGATAACTGTAATTATTTGCCCTGTCTCTCAGCTAGCTTTAGCCATGTTTCTTTTAGCTGTGAATGTCTATAATGCACACCTGAATTAATGTATGGAGAAGATAATAAATGAATTTTACTTACTACTTCATGAATACAGTTTTTTAAAAGAATATGAAAGCATCCCATAATGACATCATTTGTGTTCCTTATGAACTATTGTCTTCTCTCTCTGGAAGTTAGTTCTTTTTTTGACATGTTTATTACAGTAACCTCTGATCTCAATAGAAGAAACAAACGCCAAATTACTGAGGAAAAATACTAAATACCACCTCCAATGGTTTCAAAATAGCTTTCAAATAAATGTTAAATTAAAAAGACTCAGCACAGTATCAAAACCTGACCCCTGCATTTTGTATTACTTTGAGGAAGAGAAAGCAAATGAAGAGACAAACACATGAATTCTGTTTATTCTGTCCACTCCCAAAATACTGAGATTTCCTCACCTTGCTAAAAAGAGGAGACAAAGCTGCAGGAATAACAAACATATCTAATGAAGAAATTTTACGACTTGAGAAAGTTCAATTTAATTACAACCACACTAGCATCCTTCTTCTCTTTCAATACATCCTTGACTAGGGTGGCTTCTCGGTCAATAGAAGTAGCACGAGGCCAAGGAAAGCTTTTATCATTTATACAGACTCTTGCCAAACCAGGGCCCTTGCTGCTGCACGCTGACCGGCAGGCTGGGCGCTCAGCTGAGAGCGACAGCCTGGGCACCCAGGCTGGCACCCACCCGTGTGGGGCTGCCCACAGAGCTCCTTCGCTGCCCCCGACTGCAGTGCAGCGTTTCCTCCCAGTCATCTCATGCAAAACTGCCGGCCACCCATGAAGTGACAGCAGAGTCAAATACTACATTCAATTAGCTCCTTCTGCAGGATGCTACAGCAGAATAATAAACACCAGTCTTTCGACATCTTTTATAACACTGCCTATCTTGAAGTTGATGAAAGCAAGAACTTTGTTTGCCAGGTTTATTTCTGAAGGTAGGTCAATCTCCAGGCTTTTGCTTTGGAATATCCCGCTGCTCAATAATCTTTTGTCATTTAGCTTTTAAACCTAATTGATCACAGATTCACAGAATATTCAAGGTTGGAAGGGACCTCTACAGATCATCTAGTCCAACCTTCCTGCTCAAGCAGGCACACCTACAGCATGTGGCACAGGGTGGCATCCAGGCGGGTTTGGAAGACCTCCAGAGTAGGAGACTACACAACCTCCCTGGGCAGCCTGTTCCACTGCTCTGTTACCCTAACAGTAAAGAAGTTGCTCCTCACCTGGAGACGGAACTTCTTGTGYTYCAGYTTGTGGCCATTACCCCTCGTCCTATCGCTGGCCACCAGTGAAAACAGCCTGTCCCCTTCCTCCCTGCATTCTCCCTTCCTGAACTTATACATATTAATCATATCCYCTCTGATCCTTCTCTTCTCCAGAGAAAACAGGCCCAGCTCACTCAGCCTCTCTTCATACGAGAGATGTTCCATTCCCTTAATCATCCTGGTTGCCCTTCTCTGGACCCTCTCCAGAAGCTCCACGTCC
>NW_020455506.1:218787-271672 GCF_003342845.1 Nothoprocta perdicaria
CCAGCTCACTCAGCCTCTCTTCATACGAGAGATGTTCCATTCCCTTAATCATCCTGGTTGCCCTTCTCTGGACCCTCTCCAGAAGCTCCACGTCCTTCCTATACTGGGGTGCCCAGAACTGCACACAGTACTCCAGGTGCGGCCTCACCAGAGCTGAGTAGAGGGGCAGAAACCTGAACTCCCGTATTAATTATTGCTTCCTTGCCCCAATTCCTTATGGTCGGGAAGGCCGGTGGCGGCCACTGGGGCTGCGTGCCCAGCAGCGCTGACCGGGATGCAGGGAAACGGCCCTTGGGGCAGCCGCGCGCCGCAGCCATCGGAACGGAGACTCCACACCAAGCAGCTCCGCAGCTCTCATCTCACTGTGCTCCCACGTTCCGGGTGGACATTGAACCCTGGCCATCATCACTCTAATGAGGAAAACAACAAATTACCATGTGTAGAAGACGGGAGTGGCTAAAAGCTCCAAAGGGTTAAAACTCTCTGGACAGCTGGATGAAAGCCAAGCCGTGCCTCAATTAATTTCTCAGAGAGCAAGATAAAGCTACAATAAAAGGTGATTATATGATCAGCCTTCAAGCTAATTATATATTTATTGTTTTTAGGTTGGATAAAGTGCATAAGCTGTTATGGTATCAGAAACAACGTTAGAGCCTCTAAAAGAAAGTGAGAGAAATTAAAATGCAAACAATTAAGACTGTGACCTTATTTCCTCTCAAGTCACATAATAATTAGATAACAAAGAATTAGAGAGAAAATTTGTAGCAGTATAAAGAGAAACTGTCCACTGTTGGATTAAAAGTCTGTCCAGTCATAGGTTTCCTCTAAAGAACACTGTCATTAAAGAGGAAGAGAATTAATAAAAAGAAAAATAGCTTTAGAACACCAACTAGGGAAAAAGGAAATAAGTAAAATCATCCTAGTATTCACACCCTTAAGGAAAACTGGGCTTTTTTCAAGCTTTTAATTAAGAAGAAAGCCCCATGGGCTCTGCATATTGCAGCTGGACCTGCTGCTCAGGAAAACATATTATTCTTGCAAAGCCTGAAATATGAGGCAGGCTGTTTCCAAAGACTTTTCCTGACCATATGCCTCTTGGGATTCTCAAAAGGGTCCTCGGGAAAAAAAAAAAAAAAAAAAACCACCAGAAAAGCAAGGTCTGTGCATATTGTGTATTAATTACAGAAAACACAGTTTTCACAGACTTCTGATGTGCTTGGCTCTCTGCTTTTTTCACTGGAAAACAAAGGAGATTTTAGATGATCCCTTTATATGGGGCTTTGAGCTGGAGGAAAAGCAAGAAAGCACATGAATAGTCATGATAGTCTTTGGACACCTTTCAGAGAAAGCCATCAGATTAAAATTAAATTAACAAAAACTATAAATTTAATTTCCCCAAATCTGAAGGAAGCTATTTGCATAGCAAAGTGTACATGTACATGGCATTAAGATAGCTGACAGCACTGACCTGTGAATAAGTGAGGACTAAAGAGCTTATGAAATATCTAGCCAGAGGACAGCGAAATACTGAGCAGAATTCACATCTTATCTCCTTTTCGAAACACCAAGCCCAGGGGCACTGCTGTATGAAGTCCAAGAGACCTCATTCTTAATAAAAATCTTCAGAAACAGAGATAATTAGTTAAAGAGATATGTATCCAGGGAACGAGTACAGAACAATCTTTTATACAGATGTGTTCAGAGATGGTTAAACTCATAAACTTGCCTAACAGCCTCACAGTCAAACCAGCCACTGGTGGCTTTCCTTTATAGATAAAGCCAGAATTGAATAGGTAGGAGCATGAATAGGTAGGGCCTTGCCTAACATAAATGAAGCCTGTTGAAGCTGCCTCTCTCTTGGAGGGTTTCATCCCCTGTCTAGAGGTGAATGACTTGATCGTAAACCAGATTCTGAAAGACTTTAAATTATTGCACAGAATATTCAGTGCCTGCCAGAGCAGAACAGGGGCAGACAGTTTAGTGCTGACCCATTTGTCAGTGGTCTAAGCCCACGTGTCACAACCTACAATGTCAAACTTAGGAGGTTGCTTTGGCTTTTGTTCACAAACCAAAATATTGCATATCTTTATTCATGGGAGACATAAACTACTTATTTCCTTTGCCCCAGAGGGCCTCACAGCCTTCCTAGTCCTTTGAGAGAAAAAAAGAATTATTTTTCAGTTACAAATGTACCCTAAAAAAAAAATGAAGTGCAAGTTTTCTATCACTTAGATTGTGATTAATTTGCTTACAGCAGATTTTATGTTGCATTTCATTAGCTTAGGGCTAGTTTCTGGCACTGTCAATTATATACAGAATCATGCAGAATCACTCGGTTATAGAAATCAGACGATTTGTCAGAACTCCTCCAAGTGACAACATCAGCATGTACCAAAAGGCTTACATTCCTTTTGGTTCCCTCAAGAGAGGTAATTTTTCATAACGTAAAGGAGCATAGAAACTTAAAAATAAGGTAAGTTTACTTCCTCATGATTGGGGACTTCGTCCTCTGTACGGATCAACCTACTGATAACTTCCAAAAAGTCATTTCACCTGCAAGGTGAAATAAGTGCTGAACACTGCTTGATCAGTGAATTCTTGTTCTTATTTACATATGAAACAAGTTATGAGAAGTTCAGAGATTTTGATGGCTGTCACGAGTCTGTTTACATCATCCCAGTATCTCGGGGGCACAGTTGCACTGCACCTAGACTACATGGGAGCCTTCAGGCCATAGGGAGATCATCCTAACAGCTCAACAACACCCAAGCTGAGCAGGATTCTTTGAGTAGGAGCAAAAAAAAAAAAAAAAACAGGTGTTGACAAGAAAAGACAGTCTCTCTCCAATGTTTACCTTCTATTTGTATGATGATAGGCATAAATAGCCTTCTTTTTAAAATAAACTATTGAATAAAATAAATGGGTATTCCTTTTCAAGAACGTATGCATTTGAAAGATGACCTTCTGCATGCATTGTGCTCCACTTGCTGGAAATATCTCGATTTAAACAGTTTATCTATTCAGGATCTCTAAATCTGAGTAATATGCATTTACACTGTGAGGTCACACACACACAAGAAATGCCTGGCAAAATAAGGCACTGTTCTTGGTAGCTCTAGGTAGCTGCTATTAATGGCTACTCAATAGCTACTATTCCAGTATTGCCAGTGATTCTGTCAATGCAATTCTGTCAAGAAAAAAAAAGATCAAGCAGATCAGTTATATGACTAGCTTATTAAAGGACTAAAATACCCCATTAAAATTCAGTTAAAGCCTATTGGCTAGGTTCATTGGCCCGTTTGGCCAGTGACTCTCACCTACAGCCAAGTGCCCAAGCCTGTTGTGCCCCGTGGACAAGCTCCGCTCCCAGCGGAGACTCCCGGCTCATCACCCAGTGACTCGGAGCCTGGGGAAGGTGCCTTGTTTCCTTTCCAGGCTCGCAGGCTTGTCCCAGGTCATGGATCAAGCTAAGCTGTCCTGCTCTTAAAAGAACTACCCATCACTGCGCCAAGTATTGTGGCCTACTGATTAACAAAGAAGTGTGACACGACTGTCACCTGGCTTTAATGTGACCTCCCTCATTTGGCCTAAGAGAGAAAGTTTCATTTTGTCCTGAGTGGGTGTAAAAGCAAATCTCTGCATGTCATAAGAATAAAAGTCTATTGAAAAATAACAAATTCAAATTCTTGAATTTTGCTGATCCCTTTATATAATTACTAGCAAATAACAATGCTAATTTTCTACCTCCGTCTCATACACGGGATATTTTGGGATAGACAAAAGAGACTGACCCATGGAATGATAATTGTATCCAGGCGGTGAAATTACATAGCATCATAAACTGAAATGAAGTAAGATGTCCTGCCTCGGAAGTCAGATTTTTCAAAAGTACCAAAAAGAAACTGTTTTCATTCTTGGCCCACTTTTAATTCTGGCATGTTAATTTTAAATCCCCATAGGATGACCACAGGAACTTGGCTAACAGAAACTGCACAGAAGAGGCATCAAGATGTCATCTAAAGAAAACAAGTATATGAACGACAACTACGTCCATATTTAACCATTCTCTAGAACAGATAAAATTACGATGTTTCCATTAGCTTGGAAAGGGTCATAATTGAATCTTATTTTTATTAAGCAATTGGAACCGTTACAAAATACTCCTACCCTCAATCCTTCTTTTATACATAAGGTAGGCTGTAAATACATGGGAACAATTATTCCTCCTTGGCTGTGCCACTCCCCTGAACAATACTTTAAATTATTGCAAAATCTACCATTTCTGTCAAAAGTAGAGTTTCCTTTATAATTCAAAAAGGTTTTTTTTTAAGTTAGTGAATAGAAAGTTATATTAATGAGATGGAAAAGAAGGCGAAGAATTTCACTCCTGTCTTCTGCAGGAACTATTTTCTGGTATTTCTGGCTAGTACATTTTGAGGGAGATCTCTCTCTAATTTTTAAACCAGTATTTGTGTTACATTGCAAAGCATTTGTTAATAATATTCTCACAAAGATATGTCACATCTCCATTTGATAAAGTCCTACAGCTGCAGTTTAGTTAAATTTCAGTGTCCCCTCTTTGATAAACTTAAATGTAGATGGTCATGTTTCTTAATTCAATAAAGTGAGTCTAACTCCTATAGTCTCTATGCTTTGTTTTTAAAGGACACTGCATAATAAATTGAAAGGTTTTATTACTTGCCCTCTATCCAGGAAATGTTCAACTTAAATAATGCAATTAAAGGTGAGAAGAGAGTAATTTTCTACAAACTCTCTTTGGTGGTTTTATCAGTCGGAGTCCTAAACCTTTAACCACCTTCACAGTAGCAATCTGTTCATTTATCGGTCGCAGGTTTTACTTTAGCAGTCATTGCCACCTACACCAAGGTACTTCTTCCAAATGTCAGAGACCTATGGGAGGTCTGACACGTACATAAGATACAAATTGTTAATACTAACAATTTTAACCAATAGCAGGAGCACTGCTGGAACTCAGTAGGGTTCACAAGGTTTTAGTCAAGAGATTTGGCCTGTGATATACTGGTAGAGATAAAATCAACAGACTTCACAGAAAACAAGATACTAATCAAGATATAAATTATGTTCGCTGTCAAAAGTTCACTCAGCAGAGGATGCTATAAACTGTTTAGACATACATAATACTTGCCTATTTACCAATACATAGAAAAAGTCCCACTGGAGAAGATAACTCATCTACACCTACAGACTGTTCTTAGAAGCAGAAAATGTGATTTTCATTGCAAGTATTAATAGGCCGAAGTTAGAGAGCAACTATGAAAAGCCAACCATGATAAACAGCAATTTATGTAGGTCAGTGAGTGTTAGACCTCCAAACCTCCAATTACAATTAAATTAATTTGTTACCTGTCATTTGTGAAATGATTGTAGAAGACTGTTTAATTATATTCCTAAAATAGATAAACTAATGAGATATGTTAAGAGATTTGAATGTTTGCAGAGGAGGAAACGGGGCATTTTAAAAGGTAGAACAGTCTCTGATATGACTTCTCTAAAGAAAACAGGGCTACTTGTTGAAAGACACTTCCTAAATGGCAAATGAGATGTTCAGCACAATTGCTTGACTCTAGCGTAACTGTGAATTGTGTTCAAGTGGATCTGAAAATGAAAATATACCTCAAATAAAACACCAATAATGCTGAGAGAATTTCTTACTCTAAACAGAAGAAAAGTAAAGAAACTCAAACATGCAAAGTGTATTACTTTTTCTTTCAAGATAAAACATTTTTAAACAAAACATTTTGGCTGACTACTTTTTAGGAATCTTCTCATTTTTTTGTGTCATCTAGCAAGCATGCAATATGAGTTGTAAATAAAAAACAGACATTGTAACTTTGAACGAGCTGTCAATATTCTTCTAGGTGCCTGAAGGCTCAGCTTGGGATACTCATTTACCTTTGTGCATTACCCACACAGGACTTGCCCTACATTTGCACTGTTTAAAGATCCTTCCCTACCTGCTATACTCCGCTTTGCTCCTGTCCTTGCCCCTTGCACCATGTTCTCATTCCGCTCAGAGATCCCAGGCAGTCCTTGGCCCTCTGAGAACACACTGCGAAATCCTCCTCGGTGTGTTTTATGGCCTCAGTTCTGAACAAACTTTCAGACAAGTTATACTAAACAAACTTTGAAATGCTCCTTATAACATGGTTTCTTTCATTGTGAACCTAGAAGAAATTCAAGGTCATTCCAGTTTTTCTTGTGCTCTGACACAGGTTCCTCTGGTAGCTGTTAAGGATGGCACAGCACAGTGGGAACTAGGGAACCACCAAATTTTATCCTATTGCTTCAACATCCTATTTCTCATGCAAGGAACTCTATATGAAAATATCATACATTTTTCCCTTTTGCTAATTTTTGTTTTAAAAAATTACAAAGAAAAAAGGACTCTCTGAAATTATCAAAAATGTCTAATTTCAAACATATCAAAACCAAAAAGAAACAGGTTGAGTATGCTTTTAATGTCATTTCTTCATTAAACTATTAAAACACTTTAATTTGCTTATCTAAATCAGGTAGCAAGTCTAAGTATTCAAGTCCTATCTTTAAAATGAAAATCTTAAGGAGACCGCACCAGGCAATTACTGATCATTCTGTGCATTTCTTGGAGGATAAGACCTCAGAATATACAAAGAATAATTTCTTACTGATGATTTATCAACACAGGCACCTTCCTCGGAAAAGAGTAAATTCAGCAGGAAAAAGGAGTTTATTCTGCAGTGTAGTAATACATACTGGCTCAATTAAACAAAATTAAACCATACCAAAACAAAACAAAAAAGCCATTTCCATATGAAAGCCTCACAATAGCTATTCATGTGTCAACTTATGAAGCATCTTTCAATAATTTGACTTATAAAAATATTTTGAAGCCTTCGGAGTTACAGAAATGTATTCCAGCAAATGAATCTAGCTCTTTACACTACAATTTCTGAATTTTGGTTTTGCTGTGATGCTTGAACTGCACTGTAGAAACATTAATGAGTCTTAACTGGACATAAGGCATATTTGAAATGTGTCTTCATAGCTCTCTGGTGATACTATATTAGATAAAACTTATTGAAACAGATCCATTAAGCACTAAATGCAGAGGACAGCTTTAGTACACGCTGAAGAACATTGTCAAATAAGGAGAAGCTGGAGAAGTAAAAGCAAGAAAACTTCTAGTCAGCCATTTCTCGCTAATGTGATGGAATAAGAACCAAGCAGAAAAAAAGAGTAAAAGCGAAAAATTCTTCTTCCTTGACCTGTGATCCAGCTGCCACAGCCCATGCAAAATATTGCACGGTGCAAGATCCACATAAGTCCTCAGCTCACGCGGGGTCTGGAGGTCACGCCACTCGGAAAAGATTGATCTCCCGCAGGCACCCGACTCCCACAGATCAGCAAGATGTGGAAGCTCTGCCCTGTCACTGCTGCACAATACTGCTGAGCTGGAGCGAAATCTTGCCAGTTCGAGAGGTCTCAAGTAGCGGGAGGTTTCAGAGGCGCCCGGCCGATGCGAGTCCCTCCCGCAGAGCGGCGGCAGGTCCTCTCTCAGAGATCCCACTGAGCTGCACAAGGTCCTCGCTTCGGTTTAGCTACAGTTACCCGTATCCCCATAGTTTACATCATTCTTTGCCTTCCACTTTGAGCACTGTATATACAAACCGCACATGCTAATTCTTAATCATTGGGCATCTATTCTGTGCTTTCCTTATGTAAGAAAGGAAATTCAGGTTTTGAGATGAGCCTTTAACATTACTTTAATCTACAATCACTGTTTTGGCGTAAACACATGCAAAGGGCAACATATGCCAGCATGTTCTCAAAGCAGAGGTGACAAAATGAAGGCAAAACCATAATTTGCCTTCAGCTCTCGAGCCGAGTCTCAGGGAAAAACGCTCAGTCCAGCACACTTTCCAAGACAGTTGTCTTGGAAACTCTGCTATTAAATGATACTACGGAGCACCTATGGGAGGTGAAGGCTCTACCCTCTCAGCCTTCCAAGGCCACTGGAGAGGATGTGTAAGTGCCTTGGAGAGTGTTTTGCTCAATCAGAGTGCTTCTTCCACCACAAGTGTCAGTGCTGGGAATTAGTAAGGACAAGAAAAGCTTGCACTCGGTGTAAGGGTTTGATTTTCCAGCGGAGCTCTCTTGGGCCAGATTTTTAAGACTATTTAAAGATACACAGGTGTGTACATGTTAATACACACACATGCATATATGGAACAGCACTGACCAAATTTTTTCTTGTTAACATCTACATTAGACTACTTCTGTCATTCTTTTATTGCCACCAGTGCAGGTCCAGCAGGATGGTCCAGCACCATTTTGACCTCTGTGTGGAGCCAGTATTGGTTAATCCCTCTTTCTGCTATCAAGCCTTCATTTCCATGTGACTGCCTGAAATAAAAGCTTGCAAACTGAGCTATGTGGGTCGGGTGAAGATTACTCATGAGTGGTATTTTCAGTATCTGTGTTCATGGACTCTCAGTAAACCCACTGAAACCATTCTGCTCTAAAACACAGTGAATAACATGTGCAATGTTCTTATGTATTTAAGACGATACAATTTTAGTGGGGCCAAATGTTGGAGATGCATGGAGACAAATGCTAACTTGGAGGCTGTAAGTTAGCCCACACTTTCACATAATAGTATATTTACACAGAGGGATTAGCAAAATTAAGAGGCAAAGTTAGTTTTCCCAAACACTAGTTATTTCCTCTGAACACCATTCTCTTGGTGGCAGTAGCAGACGCAAGGAGGTCAGAAATATTTTGTTATTTATAACTTCCACTGCCACAGATAAAGGATTCTACTTCTTTGGGTCCAATTAATATCTCAGGCCAAAAAAAACCCACTGTATTTTGATGATATTATTCATAGCTGCTTTAAGTTTGCTACTCAGCTATGTCAAGCTATAACATAATAGTAAACTTTCATATTCTATCACAAGTCCAATAAGTCTTGCTTTCTCACATACACTCTTCTCCATGATTTAGCTGTCACTTTCACTTCTTTCTTTTAATATAAACAAATAAAGATACTTGTGCTTGTGGAGAAAAAGATTGAAAATATAAACTGGATATACCCTGGAGACTCAGAAACAGCAAGGCAAAGAAAATAAACACTTCTGCTAAAAGAAGTTCGTTGTTTTCATGTAATGTTATTACTTTCAAGAAAATCATGATTTCTTAATGGTTGATACTGGTAATGCAATAGGAATCAGAGAGAACAATTTCCCTCATAAAAGCGAGTTGGGAAAGATAGCATGTTTTCTCTGCACCTTCAATGTTCACAGTTGTTCCAAATTTGTTGTGGAGTCGAAATGAAGCATGTGCGTCTGGCTGGTAGAGAGCGCGCGGAAAGCTCAGCAGTGTAAGGGGCACGCTCAACTGCTGACCGTGGGCAAGGAGCCCTTTTCCTAACACTAGAGGCATTTTCACGAGAACACAAAATAGACGTCAGAAATGCCTGACATCTGCTAGCCCCAGTTTAAATTGCTTCTCTGCATCATGGAGGCTTTCAATATACATAAACTTACAGAATTTCAGGTTTACATTCGAAGACAGACATAGGCCTCTCATTAGAGAGCCTCTTCATACTGAAATGGCTTTAGCTTCCTGTCATACTTCCGAATTCTGATTTCAATTGCTTTTATATTGTGAAAGGCAGGACCATATTCTGCCTTTGTATGAGTGTTTCTTAAAAAAAAATCAGAAAAAACATTTTAAAGCTAGAGTCTTTTTTTTTTAATGGTATTCTGCTATCTGAAAACATAGATGTGTTTTATACATGCTTGTTAAACTCTAAAAGAAATAGAAAGACAAATAAACACAAATAATTTCCAAAATCAAGAAAATTCGTCAGAAGATCCAGAGAAAAATGGCTCAATAAAATCAATGAAAGGAGAAGCAGTAACAATAAGATTCATTAGAGCCATAGAAAGCTGCTCTAATCTTGGGTCAAGATTATTATTATAGAGCATTATTATTATTCTCAGGTCACTTTAGAAGGTAAAACATTTACTTTCAAAGGTAGGTGACAAATATAATACTGTTTTTCCACATAAGTTCAATAAGTTCAACTATCTTTTGCTTGTGTGTGTGTGTGTGTGTGTGTGTTTGTGAGAGTGATGATATTCTTCTGGAGCTAGGTGCTTATTTATAAATGACTTTATTCTGAGTTTTTCCTTATACAGCTTTGAAAAAAAAAAAGTTCTTTTTTTTTACAGGAAAGGTCCTTACTTCTTCTCTGATAGATCTACTTAAAAGCTATATGTTTGAATAATTAAGACAGTCAATTTTTTCTTACCCAGTCATTACAAGTGTCTATGTCATCTATACCAGTAGATCTCATTTTGTTTATTTCTCTGGATAAAATATATTTATTCAGTACTTGCTTTCAAGCTAACTGTGAGCTGCAAACTGTTCCATGTGCTCACCACATACCTGTAACTCCACTGACTCAATTTTACAGTTGACTTAAAAGGTTCTTTCTTGATAAATTTTTTGTAAACTCACTTTTAGGCTACAGAAAGCATTTTTTCCCAACCTTACAATGTCTCGGTATCTAAATCATGTTTTACATCAAGAAAAGCTTGTCTATATATCACAAAGCCTCAGTGAAAATGGAGCTTAGTCAGGAATAAAGTACTGTCTTAATGTGCTATGATATAATTAATCACCCGAAGTTCAAAAAATAAAACATGTCCTTTTACAAAGGAAAAAAATGACCTGGCAATTCAAGCTGTGCTAGAGTGAATTCTACATTGTAGAGAAATGAGAAGCTGGCTCATTATTTCCCTGTGTTATCAGGAACTAGGAGGCAATGTTGCAAACCATTCAGTGATGCAGTGAGACAAAATAAACTGCTTCTTACTAACCCCATCCAAGCAGTAAAGAGTGTTATTAGTTTAGAGAGAATATATGTCCATTGATTCTATGTCAGAGTGTCAGGGACTTAGAACAGTGGAGAGAGATCTCTGAGAACGGCTCCAAAGATGCACTGTACGAAGGAAGCTAAAATGTGAATAATGGAATAATGAGGGGGAAACATGAATATTCTTAGTAAGTCACCATCATTATTTTAATTCCACAGAAAGTAAGTGCTGAAGGGGTTACTAGCTCATCTAACCCCATCTCCTTATACTGTAGGCAACCACAGCTTAAAAAATTTCAGACAAATTCATCGCATATTTTCATTTTATTTTTTTAAAAATGATTTTTTTAAAAAAGCAAATTTTTAAGTAAATTAAAAGTAAATTAAAAAGTAAATTTTTGAAAAGTAATTTTTTTTACTACTACTGTCATGGAAAGGAGTGATAAGCCCTGTGATTGGGTATGAGAAACCTGTCATTGGTTGATATTCTTCTTGAACATACTTGTTTTTCCCCTTTCGTTAGTGGAAATACCTTCTTGATTCCTGCACTGCCCGTGTTTACTTTTTTCATGGCTGCTCCCTGTGAACCTCTGACTAATACAGCCGCGTCTTTTTTTTTCTTTTTTTTTTTTTTTTGTATTCCCAGAAGATAAGACTTAATAACAAGTTATAACAGAAATTCTTAGTCTTTCAGTGTGTAACTTTGCACTTCACAGTATCATATTCCAGTGCACAACACCTTGACGAGACTGTAAAGGAAGAAATAATAAATGTTCCTTCTATTGCTTGCTGTCCAAATTTTGATAAGAAAGCCTAAAGCATCACAGTTTGTGTTCCCTTGAAAAAGAAAATCCTGCTTAAAACCAGCACTCTAGCAGAAGATCTGTTATCCCATGGCTCCCAAACCAGGATGTTCTGCATTGTGAAATAACTTCTTCTCCCACAGTGGGAATCAAGCACTAACACTGAGACCAACATCCACACGTGAATAACATAACATAACAAGAAATCTCTACTGTGCTCACTATTTACTCAAGTGGAGCCCTAACACCGAGACTCGTATTTCCCGCTCTGGTGAGGCAGGGAAGCCTCCCCATTTAGACCATCACCTCGGAGGTTTTCAAAGGAATGGCCCAAAGGCTGTGGGTCGCCTTGCCCTGTAAACCCGCTCTGTGAGAGAAGTTCGACGCCCCTATCTTGTACCTACATTTCAAATAGGTGAGCCTGCACTCCTTGCCATTTACTTACGGCATGTTACTCCTAACTTAAAAGGAGTAATAAGGCAGAAAACCAAATTCTTGATCTAACAAACATTGCTTTGAGTGGGAACTCACATGGCAGCATACAAGGAACTGATTATAACTCTTCCATATCCCATTATACCCCTATATCACCCTCTCTAAGGATAGTACCACCGGACAGATTAATGCACATGTGGATTGCTACTTATTAAAAACCTTCTAAATTACTCTAAGACATTTAGGCCTACTATACAGCACTCATACTTGACACAGTCTTGCCAGCATTTAAGCTCCTGTGATGACTTTTAAAGTAGTGACAGCCCTGAAGGTGGTGCTAACAACTGATACTACTACACAGTTTTGGAAAAGATTCCAGAATTTTTGGCAGAATAGCAAAAAAAAAAAAAAAAAAAAAAAAAAAAAGCTTAGCTTTGGCTAGCACTGCTCATGTGATTTCCATGGAAAAAGGAAGCACGAGCAAAGGTGCTGGATGAGTGACTTTCCTTAACAACAGAAAACTGTCACTGCCTAGAAACTAAGCAAAGGCAAATCAGACACAGAGCACAGTGGTTAAGAGAAGGCAGGAAGTAAAATTGGAAGGTCGTGGTTAAGGAGAGTTTCAGAAGAAAGGAACAGAGAAAACGAACGTAGAGAGAAGCCAACGAGGAAATCACAAATAGGATGAAGAACGAAAACCAAAACTAAGTGAAAAAAAAAAAAACAGGTTAAGAAGTGTTAATTGGGAGGGAGAAAGACGAAAAAAAAGTATCACAGAAAAAAGAATGAGACTTATGGGAAGAGATGAAGGACAGGAAGATTATGGTCCCAGGCTCCCTGTTATTAATGTTATTGTTGGTGATCTTCCGGTCTCTGCTTTCTGTGCCAGGAGGCTGCTCCTGTTCACTGCAGACCCTCATGGAGTAACGTTCACTTCCAAAGACCCTCCACGCTTGGCAACTGCAGGATCCCAGGGCTTTGGGCTTGGGATTGAACAGTTGCTCAGGATAAATTGTATTTAACTACAGTTACAGTTTGAAGGGATGGACAGGTTAGGGAGGTGACTAAATTCCGAGTCTTAACCTGTTCTTTCTGTCATTTCAAAACCACTGTTTGCTGTGGTTGCCAAAACTACAGCTTCAACAACCACATAATTTCTGCATCGTCAGCAGTAATTACTGGAGATTCTTCATATCAACTTGCAAAAAATCTAGGTGTTGCAAATGCTGCCTTAGAACTGCTGAAGAATGCAGGTTAAATTTAGAGCCTGTTAAGAGGGACTGCAACACTTTAAAAGACAGCTAAATACAGTGTCACACATCACTGTAGTTCATTTCGGCTGGAGTAGCAGTTATTCATGTTCTATTACTCATAATTTCAAGCAAGCAGAGGGAAAAAAATTCATTGACCTTGAACAACCTCAAATAAATTTGGTCTATAAACTTTGATAGATCCTTCCCACTGACTGCAGTACCTTTTTCAGTATGCAAGTTCTCTTCTAACAATAATAAAAAATGACCATTTCATCAAGCTTTCGAAACTACTGAGACTGAATCTTTAACTGAAAAGAAAGTTCACTGTAGTGCACAGTGACTAGTATTAATTACTAATTTTATGCAAAATGACATGGCAGATTAATTAGCGATGAGCTATTTCAGTGGATGTATGCCAAACCTCAGATTGTTTGGGGCACAAGTAGCATGGTATTAAATATTTAACATGCTGTGGGATAGTCTGGTTACACTGGTCAATCATTAATTTCCTTTGATCCCTAGAAAGTAATTTTTGTTGCAGTCAGCTGTAACTGATTGCAAACAGCTTTCTTTATTCAGGCTCCTAATGTACTTTTTCCCAGTTGCTTTCTTCTGATTGAAGCTATTTGTAGTTACTTTAAAGTGTCACTGTAGTTACATACTTTATCACCATTGCTTTTCTGCAAGTATTCATTAATAGTAATCCAATATTATTCTTTAACATCATTTGCATTTATAGGGTTATTTGTAAAGAAATTCTCAAAGTATAATAGTAAATATTTGAAATGATCAACTGAAATTGGAGAAAATCAGAAATGTGCAGAATACTTTTTAAATTTGTGATAACTAAGAGAAAACTCAACATTCTATATTTTAAATAAGCAAAATGCAGTTAAGCTAAAAAGCAGACCATTATAGTTCTTTAAAGGTTGTGGAAGTGTAAAGAAATGGCTGCATTAATATAGTAGAATATTTTTATGTAGAAGTCAAAAATTAAAAATCAGTCGACTTTAAGCAGACATTTTGGGCAAGAATTTATAACCATGCAACATATTATTGATTTGTTCTCGAATATAGGAAGTAGTTTTTCTGTAACGTAATCTGTGATCAGATTTCAGAAAATACAAAGCATTTTAAAATATTTGATTTTAATCGGTTATTAAGGAAATTTAACAATATCTGGAAATGTAGAAATTTCGTGAATTGAGCATTTGAGATTAAATAAATATCTCATCTGGGAAAGTGCCTCTGAAGAATATTCAGTGAGAGGATAAATTGATTAAAAAATATATATATGAACACACAAAATTTTGATCATGTAGTAACCATACCAGCAAGCACTAATTATTCACTTTTCACAAACACTGATATGCATTAATTTTAGCTCCTCTTTCCAAATTAAACTTAAATTAGTGACACATTGCCCTTGTGATATTTTCATGTTCCTAGAAGGAGAGAAGGAAAGAGGAGAGGGCATGTTAGAAAAATTAGTACTTCTCAGTCCTCAGTACAATCGAGCACTGGTGGACACTGAAAGGTGATCAGCTGGAGTAATAAATTCTTCTTCTCTCCCTTGTCACATTCTAGCATGATTTATGCCCTGTGGCAACTCCGGAAAGACATGTAATCTTTGGAACCGGCACCATCTCATTCCCCTTCCATGGACAAAGAGTATCTTCAGGCCTTCCTTCTAAATTCCCAGGTTCTGACATTTGAAATAGATCACTTGGGCACTTTTTACATGAAGCTTCTCAATCACTACCTTCAGAATCTCATAACCAAATCCATTTTGTTCTATTATAATAGATTAGTTCCTAAAAGTTATTAGTAGCTCACTTTTCTCTTCTTACTCAGCCTAACTACTTCACTTTGACTTTTATACTTAAAAATAATGTAGGAAAGGATGTAACTACTAGTTAATCTTCTCTCTTCTTACTAAAATGAATGAATTTTAGAAATTACCATGATGGAAGCACCTTTTGTGTTTTAAAGAGTTTAAAACACTTACATAAAAGAATTATATGCTGCACTTAAGATATATGGACAACAGCTTTGCTTCTTATTGTCTACCATTTGTACCCCTTATTTATCTCTCAGAATATTTTATATCTAAATTAATACTAAATTAACATATAGGGTTTGTAACTCTACTACTATGAAATGTAAATGTCCTACTATCATCTACTATATTTAGACGTCCTACTATCATCTAATATATTTTTGAAGACTACTTAAACATTGGCAAGGCTCTGCGGACATAACGATCTTTCTAAAAATTACAGGAAAGAAATGAGAAAAATTCAAGAATTTCTATTTTTAAATGACATATACCTCTTGTTGAAGGTGTCAAGATGTAAATGGATCATGGTTCAAAATAAATAAACAAAATAAAAATAAATGCTTCTATCCTATGTTCATCAAAGAATTTCTTAATTTTTGTTTGGGGATTCTTAAATGCAATAGAATTACTTATATAAACACATTGATGATATAAAACTTATTGCCTCATTTTCGCAAAACAGGAGGGCCAAGGTTAACATTAGTTTACTCAAAAGCTGGTTTACAATGGTGAATTTTCTAATAGTGAATTTTATTACAGCAGGTTAGACTTAAGACATGCATATATGGATAGGATTACCTTACTTACATGTCTTCTTAATTAGAAATCTGATACATTTTAAAGAAATAAATCTGTCTTTTCATTGTGTTGAACATTAAATCGTCACTGACTAACTGCTAATTTGACATAAAATGAACACAGGAAACTTTAGTATCATATGATGAAAATATGTGTGCTATTTGAAAGCAAGTGAACTTATTTATGCAATATTCATCATTTCAATATTTGCATATGTACTCAGTTCTACCACTCAGGATTTAGTTATATGAAAATCCTTGACAATGCTTTTGCATAAGTTTTGTTTTGTTTTGTTTTTAAAGTTTGAGGATTATTTCCAAATTCATAGACGAAAACCTGTCAATGCTATTTCTTTTTTGTCCATCTTGCTACCTACCTTCCTCTCACAATTCAAACTCCAAGTGTGCAAACTGCTGCATGGAGGTTTTATGTATTTTACTGTTTTCCCCTTTTTTTTTTCTTCAGAAAGACATCGTAGAGTCTTTTCACCTCCCTGTTGTAAGGAGTCACATGAACAGAACAGATACATTGTGCTAAATAAACAAGCCTGTAGACACATTCTTCAATTACTAATTTGCTCAAGAAAACTGGCGTATATTTATATTATACTTGGAATAAATTTTCTATATTTATAGGAATGGAGGAAGAGAGACTTCCTTTTCCTGTGAGAATAAGGACTCTTTTCTAGAACAGCTGAAGACATTACAGAAATTGTAAAACCAGTTATCTGCTACATATGAAACACTGAATATATGAAATGTTTGAAGACAGCAGTTTTGTTAGTGATGAATGAATAAGTTGCAATGAATAATTTATCGAGCAAATTGAGCCTCTTTTTCAGCTTTCAAAATATACACAAGCACATCACGATTTTCTCTCATTTATTCATTAACTGAACCCATTTGCCAAATTCTTATATGTGATGCTTGTAGCTGAATATTGATTGTGAAGGGATCTCTTCAAGTGCTCCACACAGCAGCTCTGAGATAACTCACATGGTAAAACTCCTGCTCTGAATGGATGAGTGCCTAAGCACTTCCAGTGCAAATATGTAAGCGGATTTCAATTCTGGTTTGCACATATTTTTATGGAAATGACACCGTAGTTCACCTTCTGTGAACTTCATGTTTTGTAAAAATCAATTGTTCAATGTGTATTGAGGATAGCAGCAAAACACCAGCTAGAGCATCAAATAGAACTCCCAGAGTAGCTGAAATGGATTCCCTTTCTTTAAAGATAGGCTGATTTTTAAAACCAGCACAGCTGAAAATAAAATAAAGAGCAGATTAAATGTGCTCAGCCCTTCGGCTCCTCTAAACTTCACTTCATACATGGTGCCTGCATTACGCAGAGTACTGACAAGGCCCAGCCAAGCCTTTTTATAGAGCATCCCTAATTGGATTTCAGCATTTTGCAAAATGACAGCTCTTGCCAATAAAGACGACTTTTACATGCAGTAGTTCTTTGTTAGGCTACTAAACTTACCGCTAATTAATACTACTGGGCTATTACTAAGCTTAAGTAATATTAAGCATGAAAACAAAGCGAAAATGTGGGTTCTGAACAGATGGGTGTCAAACTAGAGCTAGCATCATCAGACACAGCATCCTGAGCAGTTCTGTGGGACTAAATCACAATTCCATCACTAGATCTGGGCAGTGCTACTCACCATTTTCATCAACAGTTTGCCAGTAAATACGTCCCAAGCAGACTTGCAGAGACATCATGAATGACATGAGTGAATGACAAATAACAATAAGCAAGGAGTTCAGATAGGTCAATCTATAAAGAATGTAGATTAAAGTGTAAGAGCCCTTATCCTGGAAAAGATTTTTTTTCTTTCAGATTAAGGCAGATCAGCATACATGAAAGGGTAGTAAAGCAGTTTATTGGGATTTTTAAATGTATAAAAAGGGAGTATGCTTAGACTTAACCAGTGCATAAGCAATTTGTGATACTAATACTGTATCCAAACCTGATTTAGCATTTTAAATCTAGATAAACTGAGCAAAAGTCCTAGCAAAAACAATGCAAGGACTGAAAAGCTATGTTAGAATAAGAGAGTCATTAAAAGGCTAACGATTCAGGTTAGTAAGAAATGCAGAGGTGTTTCTGCTTCATAAACAAACAAATACTGTCTCTACACCAAAGAACATCTACACTTAATTAGGCTAAAAGAGTCTTTATGGAAATACAAGCCCTGGCAATGCAGAGAGAGGCTGCACGGGAAGCCCAGGCAGAGCCAGCCTTGCTAGGAGCCCAGGCAGGGTCCGAGCGGTGCCTGCAGACACAGGCCTCTGTATCCTTCCCAAATGCTCCTATGAGAGTAAGTTCTAGCATTAGTAAAAATACTGTATTGCACTGTCCACTACTTCTGGTTAACTGAATGAACCTCTAAACACCAGGTGGCTCAAGAAGCAATACAACAACCCCCCGTATGTGGCTCAATGCCTACAATAACAAACCCTTCCAGCCCGACCACATATAACGTTAGCCAAGATATCTAGCTACAGACAGCTGAAAGCTCTATGTAGGGCATAAACCCCTACTTTTAAAGAGTAAACATGATGCACCAAGGGATCAAATCACCAAAAACTGGATTTTCCATTTCTTGATGGTCTCAAAGCAAAACTGGTTCCAATTTGAAAAAAATATATATATTTTTTCCCAAATACATTCTACCGTAATAAAAAAACCCACTCAGGTGAGTACTTGGCCTGAAGCTTAACAGTCTGTGAAGGCGTATTTCTATATGGGCTCTTAGAAATAAAGTTACATATGAGAAATCTATTAACATCATTTATTACAACCAGACACTTTCACTCCTGTTGATATGCGATGGTCACAGCTATCCTACCTTCCCAGTAAAATTAGAGCTCTGGACATGGACGTGAATTTGATCTGTGTTCTGCAACTGGAAAACAACAGTTACCAGTGAATCCGAGAAGGTCTTTGGTTGTGTGCTTTCCAACATCTGTATTCACGAAGATGCCACCCAAAGGGAAGCATAAGCACAGCAAAGCAAGAGTTTTTTGGTCTGAATTTACTTCTGCACAATGCTTTTCCAGTGCCCAGTCAGTTCTGACTGAAACGTACATAGCTCTGCTTGAATAAAAATTTCTGTATTCTTTCCCAGTCTTCCTAATCAGGAAATTAAGAATTGGGAACATGAGAAAACTGTAGCTGGGTAGAATATAACCTATTGGTCTGGCAAAGGGCGAGTCTGAGACGTAATATGATTGTGCTAAGAATTCTACTTTTAATGAAAAACTTTTAGATAAAACTATGTGATAGTTTTAGGTTTATGGCATTTGAAAAACATTTATATAAATAGTGATATACAGCAAAGATCTGATATATAAATAATGTACAGACTGATCTGCACAGGTCTGATTCCTTTGGGTCTTCTTGCGGGTCTGTGTATTGGTGGGTGGCCATTTCTGCTAGAGGTCTGATTCCGGGTTTGGAAATATCTCTGCCTGTTAAGCCAACCGTAACAAAGTATCAAAATACATACATTTTTTTTTTTTCCCCCTGCAAATGTGGTCTTCTAGTGTAATATCTTTGCATCTAAGAACTCAAGAAACACCCTTATTATAACAGTGTAAGGCTTGGGGGCAACTACTAAAAAGCTGAAAAGGGAGACGCCTCCAAATTCACTAATAAAATATTTCTGAAAGCAAATCATTCCATTTCACTCATTAGCAAAAATAATTAATAAGCACAAAAAAGGAAGAATGAAATCCTAAGAATACAGAAAAGGCAATTCTAACAGCAGTGAGGCAAGCAGAAACAACAATCACAATTTCCTAGGAATAATAATTTGACACTGGAAGATTTCTTTTTAAAAAATATTAAAATAATGAATGATGTTCATAATTAAACCTATACATGTATGTATTTAAGAATATAATTTGAAAGACTACCATCTGAAGGAAATAGTAGGTATTTTATCTTTCCATTTGTCAATCCAGCTTATAAAAAAAAAAAAAAAAAACCACAGTATTTTTTCAAGGATATGAGAGAGCATATAAATAATGCTGAGATTCACCTGACCCTCTTGTCACTAGCTTACTCTGCTCAGCTCTCCTCTTTGGCAAGTAAATAAGGTTAGTATTGGTGTGACCATAAGGAGACCAGAAGTGACAATAAAGGTGTAGAAAACACAGATGCAAAGTACTCACAGCAGCTGTTATCACCTCATTGTGGGTGAAACACAGCCATAAAACATAAGCGATACAGAAACTGGAGGAGTTAAAAATTGGAATATTGAGTGAAAATATAATACAGATGCAGAGATAATGTAAAAAGAGTGATCTGACCAGAGGCAGTTGGGGGAAGACAAATGTTCAATCTCAGCTGGCAAAAAAAAAGAAGAGAAAGAACATTTCCAGGGAATTACTCTTTGGCTCTGTGACACTGACCTTAAATCAACTTTTAAGAAAACATGGCAAGTTTGTAAAAAGCCTTCCTGAAAAAATAAAACAAAACAGACACTAAGGTCAGACACTAAAGGTCAGATGATACAACTTCAGCGGATACAGAAGGGTTCTGCAGATGTTATAGGTTTCGGAAAGAGACAGAGGACAGCACCATGGCAAGCTAAGAAACATGAAAACCGAGAAAAACAAGCTTGTTTGCAAGCAAGTATAATCAGCTCTTCAAGTACTAACAAGCCCCTGACTCCTGATATTTGTTTGAGCTCGTGTTCCAATAGAAATTCCTTCAAAACTGAACTCAGCTCTCGCAACTCAGTGTTGCTGCTGGCCATGACGTATGCATGACAATGTACTACCCACATGGGCCTGTCCCTGCTGTAATCTGTATTAGTGAGGGTCATCTTCTAGGACACCTCACTAAGAGGACTTAGTTAAGACTAACATGAACACCTTTGGTATCGTTCTCTATCCATTGTTCTATTTTTTCGGTTGTCATTCCTAGACTTCATCAATTTTCTTTAACTGCATAGAGGACTTCTTCCTTCTGACCACTGTGCAGTACAGTCTTTGACCGTTCACGATGCAGAGACTGTTGCATGGTCTAAGCAAAAAAGGTATTCTGAAAAAAAACCACACAATACAAAACAAAAATGAAAAAGGAAAAGAACCTAGGATTTAATCCTTTCTATAAGAAAGGGAAGAACTTCTTAAATGTTTCATGTTTCAAGACACAAATATCTCTATACGAAAAAACATCTTAACTATTTCTTCCAGAGAAGAGTATTAGAAGAATGTACCAAATGAATGTCCATATTTTACTTAGGCTTCCACAAAGCAAGAATTTAAAATAAAGTGATTTTCTTCCTGAGAGATGTAAGTAAAATTTAAATATATGTGGAAAAGACAGAAAGACAGAAAAAGAAGGAAAGAAGGAAAGAAGGAAAAAAAGGGAGAAATCAAAGCAATAAAAAAATCAATAACTGCACAGAGGGAGAATTTTGTATGCTTTAAAGCAATCTTGTGATGAATTAAATAACATTCTTGTTCTACATGATATACAATGTAACATACACACTGAAAGTGCTAATGATCAGAAAAGTGATTCTCTTGGCTTTTAAAGATGCTTGATTTCAAAGTGATTAGAAGAAACACTTTGTATTACCTGAATTAAGCAAGTTTTGGATCTGCATGAGGCATAGTATGAGGCAACAAAATAACAATAATGATCAATGATTTACACATTCCTACTTCCAGCAGCTCAAGCAATTTACAAAGACTGATACCCTGTCTTACAGTTGCAAGAACCGAGATAAAGACTAAAACGATTCCTGATGCAAAGTCCATTGGCAGAACTGGAACTGGAGCCAGGCTTTGACAAATCATTTAACTGCAATTATTAGTGCTGTGATGTTGTGTGCAAAATAGTGCAAATAATTGCAGCCGTCTATGCTGCTGATGTTTTGTGATTTATGCAAATATATCAGTTTCTCAATTTCCTTTTGATTTGCCACACACATGTTTGGGATTCAGTAGGAGATGAACGTGAAAAGCTGAACTGACAGTTACAGTTCAGATAGATGCTGAATTGAGGCTGATGGGTTTCTTGGACATTGGCATGTATGAGCATAACTCCTCCCATTGTGTCCTCCATCTATCCCTGCCCATGCACAGCATGAAAAAAAGAATATTTCATTTAGCTCAGAATAAAATAATTTACTTTTTGTTTTGGAGTGTTACTATGAGATAAAATTATTGACCTGATTTCTGTGTGTAAGCACACAGAAAAAATCCACTTATCTACCATGTAAGAGTAAAAATGCTCGGCACTTAGTCACAAATAAGAACTAGAAAATGGTGCTCACATGTCTCTAGGCTGAATTTGGTGCTTAAGGGCCACCGAATAGTAAAACAAAAATATTTCAGTGCAAGAAAACGCCTTTGACAAGAATAATTACCTCATTATTTTATATCATGTGCAATAAGACTACTGACATTTTCATTAAGATTTATCTGTGCTGCAACACTGATGTTCCACCTCCTTAGTTCTGGGTATATTTGAAAGCAATAAATATGCACGGAAACAAATACAGTAGACATATTAGCTCTTCTATTGGTTCAGTGATAAAATAAATGTATACATGCATGCTTTTGTTATATATCATTAATAATTACTTTTTTTACCACAGATGAACATGTACATTAATCAAGTACAGAAAAAGTACTCAAAGTTACTTCTGTCCATAACAAACACAGGCTTTAGAGGGGGAGTTGCCTTCTAAAAGTGACATTTCTGGAGATTTAGAAATGCTGACAAATAGAAAAATTGTTGGAACCTTAATGGAGCATAAAAGATTGTCAGAAATATTAGAGAAAATGAAAGCATGTTTTAAAAATAGACTTCAAGACCTCAAAAGGACTTTTTGTGTAAGGAATTAAGGAGCTTGACAAACATTTAATAAGCAGTAATAATTGGACACGGTAACTTTCTACTCTTATAAAGTATACTTTCCATAACTGAAAGTTGAATAATCTTTAGTTAATGCTATGGCTTTAGTAACACTTTTTATATGGGCATCCATTCTGACGATTGTGCTTGAGGTCAGTGTTACTTTCCCCGTTTCTGAGCTTCTGTTTATTACCCCACCACAAAATTCATGTTCAAATGATAAACTACAAGCAGAGGATAGCAAAAACAAGGAATCTATCATACCACAGTGGCACTGTATATAAAATACCCTCAATTTCTCATATTAAATATTCATGTATTATACATTTTAATTATTCAAATTCATGACAAAAATGGCAGAAAGTGCTATAATCATAATAAACTCTCAATATTATAACCTGTGATTTTTGTCAACATTGTGTTAATTTGTATATGTACACTAGTAATAATTAAAGTTTGAGGAAGGCAATATTTTCTTGATCGAGGTGAAACCAAACCACAAGATCAAACTGGCATGGGAAATAACAGTGCAGTAACAACTCACAAGCTGAAATGGAGTTATTAGGGAAGGCCTGACATAAGAATATGGTGGTTTTGCTTGGTAGGACTTTTAACTTACTGAATGTTATGCAAGTGCACATTTACTTAATAAAGCCATTATTGTGGTTCACTATCAAGCCCTGGTATAAGTAGAACATTATCAGATGTTGGAGCTGGACATACAATGTCAGACTGAGACTCCCACACAGCCAAAACTGCTCCACATGTGAACATCTGAAAGCACTTTTGAGAGAAGACTCGGTTGAAATTCTCTCCTAAGTTACAGCAAGTATCTATGATCAAGAACATTACATGAAAAGTCCTCCAATGAAAGCAGGTATACAACTTTCTTTAATAAAAACAAAACAAACAAACAAAAAACCCTTGGACTATATGCCCTAGTATGCTCTGGTGTATGATCTCTATCCTTTACTTTCCAATTTCACCTACATCAGAGTTTTTTTTAAGTAAGAAGTATAGGACATAATTTTTGAGGAAGTGGATGGTTCAAAAATGGCCACACTGAGGTGATGCTACAGGAGAGCAAAATGGCTATTAGATTTTCAGGTATGTAATTCTGATCCTTTATAGCCTGAGGAAAACACTCCAAGCCAATCTTTACGGCAGACAAAGCAGTAAAACTGCTTCCCCCTACATCCAACTGGTCCACTGTTTTCTCCCACAAAGAACTACAGTGCTCCCTAATACTACTGCTTTACCTTACCGGTTTGGTAGTTAATCTGCACTGCGCACTTCTCTCGCCAGCAAACACTCGCGGAAGCCGAGGCTGGGCCTGAGGCTGGGCCCGAGGATGGGCCCTGCCAGGCCCTGCCTGCCAGAGGCCACAGGGGCACCAGCCGGGCCAGGCCAGGCCCGTCTCCCGCCGCTCTGAGGGGCTCCCTCGGCATCAGCTTCCTCCGCTCTGCGCTGCCCTGTGGAGCGGCAGGTAGGGACGTCGCCAAAACCACCGCTGATGAAATTACACCCTCCAGAATCAGTCAGTAAAACACAGAAAAATTTATGAATGCCTCAGTCCTGGGAATGCTTTCAAACTCCGGAGTTTCCCCATGTGCTCTAGCTGCCTCCCAATATGGCTTTACTTTTCTCAGCTGGCTATTTTGATAAAATACTATTTAAAGTCATACTTAATATCAAACTCCAGCCTTCACTGATGCTACTCTATTATCTAAGTGACCCCAATATGATCTTTCCCTTCTATTTACTACATAATTAGATATACTTCATGAGTCTTTCTTAAAATATATATACATATACATATTATATATATATATATACACACATATATAAATATATAAATATATATATATATATCATCATCACTCCAGAACATCCCTTTGGTGAGCAGGCTACAGCTTTACCACTTTTCCCCACAAACATTTACTGAGTGGTCTTTTTCCAAGACAAATAAGAAACTATTTCCCCGCACTGCATTAATTCCTTCTTCTGAAGAATTAAGATTTTTAGTGTTATTCTTTCATTTCAGTCATTATACCAGGAAATGTTTTAACAGTTTTGCTGTTCCCTGTTTTATTTAAAAACTCTGAGCAATAAAACTACAGAAAATACTCTGAATCTCCTCAGCACATATTAAGTCTGTAACAAGTGAAAAATCTTTTAAAATGTATGAAAAATGAATTAAAATTCCTATCAGTGGTACTGAACTGAGAAAGAAGACAAAACACAAAGGGCCATGCTCAAATAAACACTCCTGTAGCTACTAACAACTAATGATATTCTATCATTTATGATATTATGGGTTTTATATTCTATCAAATTAATGTGAAAATAATTCCTTTTAGAATAATCATAAAAACCAGCGCATTAAATGACCTTAAACAGATCTTCTTCTTACACCTACTGAAAACAGCTTTCTTCTAAGGGAATAAATGCAGGAAAGCCACATATACCCAGTTCTGCATTGCACTTTGCTACTGGTAGGTTGATTCATACAGCTAATGTGCCTAGTAATTTAGGCCTATTTGCAGTGGGGCCTGGAGGACATGGGCTGCTGTACACTAATGCACTTACTGGCTCTCATCAAAAAGAATCTATGACACTTGGTGCTGGACAGCAAACAGCAAATCAATTGTCAGTTGTACTCTGGCAGCTGTAACCAGATTATAAGATTAGAAGGCTAATTTGCAACTTGATTTGTTGTCTGACAACCTTGTTTGGGAGTTTAATGCCTCGGTCATTTCAGAATGCATTGGTCTGTAACAGGCTGTAACTTCATATACAAGCTGCTGGCATAGGCACATTTTTCCTCAGCAAAAACAATTTCAACCCATTAAGTTATTTTATTTTTAGGTCTAAAGCTTCAAAACACTAATTTGCAAATGTACTTTGGCTGAATGCACGGCACAGTTGTAAACAGCCTTGTTCTGCTTTTGACTGATACTCATTCAGATAAGTATTTCAGATATCTGGGGGGGACGTTTTTGCACAGCCGTTGTCAGCACTCTTCCAGACTTAATTCACAAACTACATGGCACCTCTGCAACCCAGGGCTCACATTAGACATTTTCACAATGTACCATGGACCCAGGCCCTGTCCCTAGGGTCCCAAAGCCACCATGTGGAAAAGATCCCACCTTGCTAGGCCTCTTGGACTTAGCTGTGAAGGGAAGGCTCAGCTGTTGTGCTCGACAAGAGCTTCTGAGTCTGCTCCTTCTTTACTCTAGTGTGGGAGCAGAAATGGTGGTAGCTTCCCAATATTCTTGACTCAGACTGCCACAACTATCACTGAGAGCCCTCTAAGCTATTATACTATTTTAAATGAAGATTTTGGTGATCAGCATCTCCTTAAAAAGGCAGCTTAGTAGGATAACTCTGCTTTCATCTACCCCATACATCATAAAACAATCCCTGTAAACAGGAACATCCAAGATCCCTTTTGCCTCTGAGATTTCAGAAGTGACGCTAAGAAACTATTTCTATAGCATTTGCTGTATTTCCCTATGTCTTCTTTACTGTCACTAACTCTTTCATAGGCAGCACACAACCCTAGTAGTAAATTTCATTGACAGGTGTTAGGATTTAATGATCAAATGAGAGATTCAACTTATGTGGAAATTTAAAAGCACTTTTTTTTTTTATCTTGGGAATATTGTATTCAGATTTTATTGACCTTCAGATGTCAAAATTCAGCACTGTAAGCCAAAAAAAGAGAAAAATCAATGATTTTCTGTTGGCCTCCTGACCTTTAAAAAAATATGTACCCAATATATTGCACCAGGCTCCTGATTAAGCTCCAGAGTATCAAGGAAAGGCAAAGAGACAGCTCATCTTCACTTGATTCCCTTTATCTTTCACAGAGAAAAGTCATTCTCACCCTTGGATGAAAATCTCCACTTCTAAAGGTGAAGTATAGAAGACAGAGCTTAATGTATAATCACCCTATTGAACAAGGAATGAAAAAAAAAATGGCCAATGTTCCTTTTCATCCTCACTATTTCGCAGCCTTCAGTTAGCAACAACGGTCTGCAATCTACTTCAGGGCTACAAATGAGACACAATCACACGTCTTTAGAGGAGTACTTGACTGCTTTCTTTCACAGCTTATATGTTCAGTAGTTCGGTGCCAGTGTTGATTGCTTCTAATACCATAATTCAAGCTGCAAAATGATGTTGTTTACACTGCAGTTGCAATACTGCAAATCTTATTTAAGACCAAGAAATATCAATGTTCTGGATACTCTGTCCACTTTTTAAATGGAATTCCCAGCTGAGCAGTAGCCGGCAAGATGAGCTTGCATGGATGTGTACACGTGGTAATGAAAGGGAGACACTCAGGTGAGCAACACCCAGATGAGCTCAAATCAAAAAATTAGTTACTAGAATCTCAGAGAGTTGTTAAATTACTTATTTGTTTTGTTACAGCTAAAAAAACTATGGCCGATTTCAACCTCACTTCATGAAACTGCATGTTGTATTTTCATTAGGGAGTGACTTTCATATAAGCTTAGTCACATTATGATAACAGTGCTTTCCCTCATGCCTTACTATCTTTTACTACTTCAGAATGAAATCTTAAAATAGCTAAGAAATATCTGGATGCCATCCCGAAATACATACATTTTATTTGTTCATTTACTTTTTATTTATGTACTACCAAGAGTGTTCCCTACCATTATTTTGTAACAACAATCTTGCCATGGTTGTACTTACATCACAGATGAGGTCAATCTGAAATACTGAATCCTGCTCTGTTTCCAAATTTTAAAACTGAAATGCCAAAATGATCTTTACTGGTAGATCATTATCAAAATATGGCAAAGCAGTCTTCAGTGCTCCTACATGTTGAAAGGTATTTTTAAACTGTATCTGATTCAAGACCTCAAAATATTCCCTTTGTCTTAAAACGTATTGATCACAGCTGAAGCTCCAGTTTAGGGCTACCTTTATCATGGGTTTAAAATGTCCACATATTAGGGCTCCTCCTTCCACCTAGTCATCAATAGAGGAAATTCTGGAGGATTATACAGATTAATATGGTCTGAGGGAAGACAGATAGGACATGAGAGTAGCTGATATTCTTTTCTGCAGGAAGGAAAGTTATGGAATAATCACAGATTTAAATTGCCAGTGCTCACTGCAACTTTGCAGTTCAGACTTTCTCTGTTACATGTATATAATACAGAAAGTAAATAACTTAGCAACTGTAACTGCATAAATATGTAAGGCCAATCATGATAATCAGGAATCCTTACACAAAGTTCCAAGCAATCAACACAAATCTTTCAGCTTAATTCTAAGGGCTTTGGAACCTCTTGGTTTACTACAGTCTTCTATTCTTTTACCTTTCTTCAGTATTTCGGTGACTTCCAAAGCTTAATTACAATTTCTGAAAAATATGTAAGTTTATAAATGATTTAAGAATCCTGACAAGAAGCTGATATGAAAGAACATATTTTAATTTTCTGTGCAATTATGTAAGATTAAAAAGAATAACAACGGGAGCCTAAAGGAAGTGGCAACAATATCGCATTGCACCACTACACACTCTGAACATAATTAAAAAGTTAACAGCAGAATATCATGTGCTCAATAGCAAACCATCATGCGTCAAATGCTTTAAAAGTCTGTGATTCTCTTCAGGAATACACACGCCCTAAAGGCTCCATATTTAGGTATAAAGTACTAATTTATGAACCTCAACGTGAATAAATGTGTCTTATGAATCTGTACATGTGCACGAATCCTTTACTCCTGTATGCGCTGTTTGTTAAAATTAAACTTGGTATAACATAATACTTTTATTTTATAGCTCCATTACTTTAACCTGGCAATTAGGCTCATGTCAAAACTCTGAACCACCAGCTCCTAGATTGCTAGACAGACTATGTGATATCATACATGATGAAGAATTCACTCACTTATGGAGTCAAATAAGGTAAATTATACAACTGTGTCTGAAATCTGAGTCTGCGTTCAGCAGTCCAATAGAATATACAAAAGCCCATACTGTTTTTCAGACACAAAGCAGGTTCAGAAGAATCTCTGCACATCTAATGATTTGCTGTTTGTGTTTTCCAGGTCCTTTTCCAAAAGACCACATCCGTATTCAGCAAGTTCAGTCATTCGTGCAGGGGAATGATGAACTGGAATATCACTTTGACTCACATTTTAATCAGATAGCATTTTACTGACAATTTCAATAACAATTACAGCAAGGGTGTGATTAGCAAGACTGGTACAAAATGTAGGAGGTATTCTCTACAGCGAGTACATTCAGGGGACAGCAGTAAGGGGAACGAGGAGTTAGAGGTAATTAACAAGACTTATCAGGAAATTTAATGGAGTCAGGATTCTGCCTCAAACACCTACAGTATATCAAGACTCAAAAAAAAAAAAAAAAAAAAANAAAAAAAAAAAAAAAAAAAAAAAAATTAGTAAAAGCATTTTACTGCCAGTACCAATAGGGTATTCTATAATATTTTCCAGGTTGCAATATAGCCTTACAATATTTAGCAGTAGAAGGCTCAGATTAGGTAGGACAAGTCATTTTGAAGTGTTCATTTCTTTGAGCATAACAGAGTTTATCCCTGAGAGAAAGTAAGATAAAGCGTAAGATGAAATGCGTGGAGAAAGAGAAAAGAGACAGTGGCAGTTCAGGCTAAACATGCAATCCTTTTCATTTTGAAATAACATGTGAGAAAATACTGCAGTCTTTGCGGTGTTCTGTGAGTTCTTGGTGTGGGAAATGCTGCATATAAAAAAAGGAGTAATGAAGTGCAGTGATTTGAGGAGTTGCCATGAATTTTGAAGCTATAGATTCACAGCTACAGATTTCCAGTTTATCTGGGATAATTACTGCATGCCTAGAATAAACCCACATATCAAGAATGCACACATATATATTTATGCAGACTGACAAAATAACTATCTTTAAAACATGAATGAGAGAGAATTATTGCAGCCCACGAAACACAGTAGATCCAGCAGCTTATTATAGTAGTTTGCAGTGAGGAAGTCTCAAATTATGTTTTCTGTTGTTATCTGTTATCTGTTAACTGTTAAACTCTCATGAACATTTCATTTAAATCAGTTTACTGCCCAATTTCTTTTAGCTTTTCCAGTATGCAGATAGAGAAAATGCTGCAAACAATTACTCTGCACTACTTTTGGAGGTTAACTTCTCCAAAATCCACTCAAACAAAAAAAAAGAAAAAATATTTTTCAGCCATCTCTAGCATTTTGCAAGTAATACATTATAAACTCTGATTAATATCAATTGCATAGATCAGTTTCTGATTCCAATCACCTGAGGAATTTTAAAACATATTTACAGCATCATATTTTCTAAAAGAAGTTTAAAAGCATTACACTTAAAAGTTATTCTCATGCTTCTTCCACTTATTCAAAGATCAGTTATCTCCATCAGTGGTTGTGCAGACACTGCTATCCTCTAGTTGTCTGCACAAAGACTGGTTAATTTGAAAGCAATGTGCTAAAGAATTAATAATATGCTGCAATATGCTGCAATATTAGTCTGCAAACATAACATACAAGCACTCACTTGTGGAACAGATGGCCATGGTATATTTGACTTTTCGTCATTTTAATTTATTGAAATTAATTTAAAAAGAAAGAAAAGAAAAACAATAATTTTTAGTTATGGAAGGTATCAGACAAGAACAGTGTTTTTATTTTAGAAATAACTGATATTTTTTAAAAGATTCACGGTCAATGAGACTTTAATTTCAGATGACCAACTTCAGAAAAAAATACCTAGGACAATCTTCTGTTGTTCCTAGAAACTGTTAATGATCAGTCTGGACTGCGCTTCTTACATTTTTACCCTCAGCTTACTAACATGGACTTCAAGGCTGCAAAAACTAGATTAAAGTAATAACCCACCAAGAGCTGCTTCAGGCTACAGTTTTAGCTGACACAAATCATCCTTCACTGGACACACTTTATGGTTTCTAACATAAAAAGACTTTTGCTGAAAACACAGAGCTTTCATAATACAAACTATCATTAATCTCCAATATTGGCCTACAGGTTTTCAAGTATTTGTGGCAACACTGAGAAAACTTCTTTCACTGGAATTGAAAAATCACATAAGCATTAATTAAATAAATCCAAGTTCAGAAAATCTCATTTGCTACTTTGTTAATGGTGCGATTGGATTTAGAGAGTAATTTTAACTATTGACTTAAAATTTGACTTATTTAGTGAATATAGAATTGACACACAAATAAAATCAGAAACTTAAAGAGCATTTTTCAGATTTAGTTGTAAAATATAAAAATGTTGTTTATATTCAATAAGTCAGCTATAGCAAGTATTTTTCTGCGTAATTGGTTATAGTGATCATTACATGTGTCTGAAATGGCATTAAACACAAAGTAATTGGCAAAATCCTTTCCTTTTTTATTAAGATTACTGCTAGTTAAAAAATAACTTCAAAGTTATATGCAAAATCTTCACCCAAATGAAGACATTTCAAAATGTGTGACATTTTCAAAATATGGATATCTGGAATTTCTACCTTTTATAATCACAACAGTAAAATCCATTTGTAAATAGTACCGGGAGAGCGAATAACTTGCAAAGATTGAAAATTCTGAATTACAAGCAAAAGACTTAGCAGCAGAACCTAAATTTTAGCTGACAATGTTATGTTTAATATCCTATCTATCATTTAAGTCATCCAAAGAAAAGAGGCAATTCAGAACTGTATTACTATCAACTCTGAATTTCATCATTCTATTTACTTTTTTTAAGAATGATTAAAAGTTAAGCATTTTTAGCAGAAAGCTAGAATTTATCTAAGAAAATATACCAGAATTGAGTAGACTTGATTTGTCCAATCTTTCAGCAAAATACATTGAATTACTTATTTCACAACAGATGATCGACCAAGTAAACTCCAGGGCCTTCAAAGAAACCATTAAGGGCAGATGACTTTAATTCAGTAATGACCTGAGCTTCTCTCAAAATTATCCTCAGACAACCTGACAGAGTTACTATGAATGATGCAAAATTACAACTGCAGTGGTCAATGTATCCAGGCAGACTTCCAGGGTCCATGCCATCCAAGCCCTCTTAGTCAATCATGAAGATCAGACAGTTATTAAAAAAAGATACTGATATTCACAGGAGTAGTCAATAGTAAATGATTAGGGAAATATTCAAAATGAAGCCAATAAGAAAAGCTGCTCATAAGTTTACTTTACATATGATGAATTTATTAGGTTAATATTTTAACTATGTTTCTTTGGATAGAAAACGATCAGTCGTAACAAAACCAGCCATAAGGAATAATGCATTCCCTATCTTCTGTTACAAAGAGGTATAAAAAATGTTAAAAATATCTGAATTCTCTTACTGAATATCCTCAGATGTTTGGCCAGCATCTGTGATTAAAGAGTTACTATAAGTTTTCCAGAACTTTAGAATGGTGTGTGTTGAAACTTTCATTTTCTGCAATGTGAGATGAGATTACTCTATATACCAGATATTTAATTATAGGAATATGCTTGACAGACATATTTTATATCAAAACCATCCATAATGCCACATAGACCTCAAAAACTTCAGTATCTATTGAGTAGGATGGAGTTAGATTAAACTCTGAACTTAAATACTGCATTATTAATAACATGGATAAGGGATTAAACTACTAATGCATGACATTCAATTTGTTAAAATGCCTTTACTTTGAAAGCAACATATCTACTCATGTTTTGAAAGACAGGAAAAAAAAAACACAAAATAATTCATAGTGCTTGAAGTCAAATTCTATTGATATAATGAACCATGAAGGTTTAAAACCTTGAAATATTAAGAAATTAAAAATAATACCAAGAAGAAGAAATAATCTTCATTAAGTCAACATGTTTGCTTTTCTCAGGAGTGAAGAATACTTGCACAGTGGGGGAAAAAAAAGATTTTTGTATTTTTTTTCCCCAAAAAAGTCTTGAAAAACGTAAAAGGCATAGCTAGAGCAAGAATGAGAGTCATCTTCTGCCCTAAGTCGGTATATTCTGGTTCTGTTCCCAGCATTATCATTGATGTTGCTGGCAATTTTTGAGACAAAATCAATTTAGTCTGTTTAATGATACTTTTGCTACCTATTAAAAATATATATATATATATTTTTGCTTCCTCCTATAGTATTTTGATATCACCTTATGCTATATATTACTAAGTGCATATTTTTATACCTAATTTGAAAAATTTGGCAAGAAATGTTATTGTAACATTTCATAAACATAACATCAAGCATCTCAAACAATATGAAAAATTAAAATAGCAGAAGTGCATCATAGTGAACAACTGATATATAGAACACAAAGCAACCATCAACCATGTAAATTTACAAGCCCTTTCTTAATTAATAAATGAACAGGGTTTTTTTTGAGTATTCCATTTAATGAAAGGGATAGATTTTGTGAGACTTTACCTTAACAGATTCTTAATGGTTTCAATTTGTATAAAAGAAAAACTGTGTGTGGCTGATACTCAAATGTAAATTTTACTACCTATAGAAATAGTAATACTTCTTACAGAAAGAGCAAGGCTGCCTCTTTTTGTTCTGGTAACACCATACAGTACTTATAACGATTCATATTAAAGCCTCATGTTATTAAAAGCATCTAATAATCTTTAAAATGTTCTGAAGTTATATTTTACTATCTTTTTTGGCTGTGTGACCAGACCAAAGCCACATTTTCTTAATTACTCATTATTTTAACACTAACAGATTTTAGTAGATATTTTTAAAAACCCATGTTAATTTTACATGAATGTGCAGTTATGAGACTTGCTTTCTAAAAACTCTAAATTCTTCCTTTTGAACGTTACTTAGATATTTACATGTGTAGAGGCTTAATAATTTATATTTTTGACACTTAGTCATTATACTATCCACTGGAAAAGTCTTAATTAATTGGATGAGCTGTATCACTTTTGTATAGAGTCACAAATTATTTTAAAGACGTCTTAAGTATTTTAAATTAGAGCTTCCAATTAAAATTGTACATGTCATATAGTCCTACGTAATCCTACTGTTCCTTTTAGGAGGCACAGCCTCAGCTGAAAAAGCTGCATTGATGTGAACTGGGCTCAATTAGCTTCTGATGTTCTGCAAAATTGCCTCATTACCTGTCATACTAACACTACTGACACTTTTAAAGATAAACATACACACTACTTTTGTTTCTGCAGGAAAATAATATCTGTTTAGGTGACTAAAAATAAGTATGTGATTTACTCAAAATATGAGTTATTACATAATATAGATTAAAACAGGTGATAATTAAGAATACTTTGTACACAATTTGAGGGTCCTGGGAAAATGCATTTAGAAACATATTTTGTGTTCCAAACGAAGTATCTTCTACCCACTACATAACAGTTCTGGACAAATGAGTTGCCCAGAGAATTTATCAATACTTTAATGCAAAGTAAAAATAACAGATACTGAACGCTCATGATCTCATTCACTTCAATATCCAATTTGAAAGATCATACATACGAGAAACTGCTCATCAAGGATGGCATGAAGCTCATACCAAAGAAACAAACACAAAGGCTGACAAGACTGCACAGCCTCTTAAATTTTGAAGACAAAATGTGCATGTCTCCTCTTACATATTGACCTTTTACACTTCTGCAGGAGAGGTGCTATAGTTTGATGCATGTGGAAGAGCACAATGTTAAATGAGCAGTTTGGCAGACTTACCTAATGTTCATTTATTGCTGGCTGGCTAAGTGAATCCCATTAGCAAACCTGACAAACAAAGCCTCTGCAATATGCTCTTCAGCGTTACACGTGGATTTGTTGAACAGCACTACTTCAAGGATCAGCTATAAAATTTAATTTGAATTCTACTTCTTTCTCAGAAACACATTACCTTAATTTCTGAGGCTATGGGCACATCAGATAAGGAACTGTTGGGATTAACTTTTCAGGCATTTCTTTTCAGTTCAAATTATTTCCAGCTTGTTATGCTAATGTTTGTCTCCCATGAAAATATAATTCACATATCTTGGGGTAAGACTTACAGAAAATGAAAAACTGATCTCAAGATTTTGCAAAATACATAAAATTAAAAAAAAAAAGTTAACAGGAAAAATTCAGAATTTGCAATTTATAGAGAAGAGGGATCCTGGAAAACCGACTTGCAAATTTGGAAGACTTGCTATAGGGACTATACTAAATTTATGTTCCAAATGTTTTCATATTTAGCTAAGCTATATGATTGCTGTTACTATTCAGGTGTGCAGGAAACTACTGGTCCACAGATCACTTTAAAGATAAAAAAGCTCAAGTTATACATAGCATACGATACGTTTTGCTACCTAGTCCTTGCACATCTCCGTGTGGCAGAAAACGGTGGTGCAAAGTAAAAGCGGGTGCAAAGACCACAGGGCTCCTGATCTAGATGAGCAAGGAACAGGCACTATAGTTTGCACCTCTGAAGGTTTGTTACGTATTTCAGACATTACCTGACAGTCTATTTTGCATTCATTCTCTGATCTTTTTAGTATGTCTATATCCAATTCATACCTGCAAATAGACCTATTAATATAACATAACACCTTTTGTGAATCAAAAAAAAAAAGACCGATGCTTTATGTCTGGACTGATATATAATTAAACATCCCAAAGAAATAAGATTTGGGGAATCTTGGCCTCAAGATCTGTTCTGCAAATATTGGAGATTAATTTTTAAAGGAGAGAGCTTGGACAACTCAAAACATTACCAAAATCCCTACACACAAAAATCCCAAACTGCTCACAGGCACAACCCATACTGTTTCTTCATATATTTTTATTACTCTAAACTAAGTTCTGCATAGGAAATTCAGATACAGATTTTTTGGCTAGACTAAGAAATAGAGACTAGAATGTGACACAGGGATTCAGAAACTGCATGAACTTTCTTTTTATGTCCTTTGAAGATTCACAATTTTGTTATGATTGTAGATTCTATTAACATCTGTTATTCTTGCCATCGTACTAAGTGCATATATCGATGTTAAATTTACATCTAATATCTTTGTCAATGTTACTTGTCATTATGCTAAAACAGTACAAGGAGATTTCTAAAACTTCAAGTAGTTTATGCTTGAAGTCATCAGAAGTCAAATTTAAATAAGAAATTTGTTTTCCTTGATGTGCTTCTGGTTTAGTTTATCTTGAATGCTAGTCATGAGTTCTACCTTGAAAACTGATAGTACTTACAATTTACGTATGAATGAAGCAACCATACAATGTCTGAGGATTACAGTTTGATTATACTGTCAATTGGGAAACAGGGGAAATACACAGACATATTTTCCTTGCATTCCTAGCTAACATTTTCTCACACCAGTGAATATTTATGTTGGAGGAAAGGAGAAGAGTTGATACCAAGTTTATTTAGCATAGCTGGAGTATAAAATAGCTTTATGATTTTTTCCAGTGAAATCCATACTAATTTGGAACATTAGTGTATATCTTCACAGATGTCTCACTAGCTGCCTTGTTTATTTATTTTTAAACCTCCATTGATTGTAGTATCTAACTAGAAGCTTGAAGATAATCATTTTCCCAATACCCTTTTTGTCTTTATCCACTTAGCAAATATTAGGCTCTCCCCAACCCTTGTGTTTTGAAATACGCTGACATTAGAATTGATGTTTTTGATTAAAAAAAAAATCAAGATAGATATAGCACCTCTCTCATCAAATATCTTAGCACATGGAGATCAAACATAACAGACTGGCTATGGGAATAGCATTTGTTAATTAACTGCTGCTGCAAAGCCAACAAGAGGCGTGCCAAGCATTGTGTATTTCATTAGTGTCTGAAAAACTTATGGCTTTGTTTGCCTGTTGTTTTGAAGAAAATTACTGGTGATGGTGTGACTGACTAAAAAAAGATATTTAGAATTTGGCAGATTTTTACCATAAGAAAAGAACAACTTTAATTTATAGTGCCATCTATCACGTTAAAATGTGATATTCTTATCAGGCAATGCAAAAAAGGTTCTGTCTCTCACAAATACACTGAGTGTAAAAATTTAATTTACTCAAATACATATCTATATTATATAAATACTAATTTTTAAGATGACGAGTCATGCATGAATTTGCCACACTCCTATGTCTGCTAATCTTCCTAAGTCCATGCTTTGATCTATACTTTGGCCTGAGAGGTCTATGCTCAAAATGAGTTTTTATCTCCATGAACACTTCCTACAAAAGGGACATACCTACCTTCATTCATTTTATTTTCAACAGAATTTACTGTAAGTAGACAATAAAATTATCTTTCAAGAATCAAGACTGGAACTGGTCTTCCAAATACTGTATTGCAGCTTGGACCTGTAAGGACCTCTTACCAGAGGCACTCTGTTGGACCTCACTCTTACAAACAGGAAAAATTGTTCAGGAACCCAAAGGCCAGCGCAGCCTTGGCTGCAGTGACCATCAAATGGAGGAATTCAGGAACGTGAAGGCAAAGATCAGGATCACAACCCTGGACTTAGGAGAGCAGTTTTCAGCCTGTTCAGGGACCTGCTTGGAAGAACCTTGTAAGTTATGGTCCTAGGTCTAGAGAGGGATACAGGAGAGGATTCAAGGATTGACCCTTACAAACTCCAGAGTGGTCCATCCTGCCAAGCAGGAAACCAAGCAAAAAGGGGCAGGACGCCTGAATGATGAACAAGAAGCTTGTTGATGAACAAGGCCATGAAGGTCAACAGATAGGTGTTCTACAGGCATCCTATCAGCACAAGGCAGACAAGGGAAAATGTGGGCCTGTTGATGAATAGGCAGCAGACAATGACTTACCCTTACTCAACAGTATCAGGTTAGGAACATTTAGACAAAGTGAACATAAACACTTCATGGGACCTGATTGGATGTACCCATGAGTGCTGATGGAGCTGGCCAGTGTCATTGTGAGGCCGCTTCCAGTAACTGTAACAGGGTTATAGTGATGAGAGAAATTTCTGAGGACTGGAAGGAAACAAATATCAGTACAGTCTTTAAGAAGGGCAAGAAGAAGTATCTGGAGAACTACAGCCTCGTCAGCCTCAACTTGATCCCTGGGAAGACGATGGAGCAAATAATTCTGGAAACCATTTCCAAACATACATACAATAGGGCAATTGGTAGTAGTCAGCAAGGAGGTACAAAGATAAAATTGTGCTTGAGCAACCTCATAGGTATCTACAAGGAAGTGACTGGCTCTGTGGACAAGCAGAGAGCAGTTGATACTGTTCATCCTGACTTCAGGAGGGCTTTCAATATCCCCATAAAATATGGGCTACATAGGTGCACAGTGAGGTGGACTGAAAACGGACTGAAATGATGGTCTCAAAGAGTTATGATAAGTGGCACAAAGCAGCATGTATTCTGGTGCTATAACCCCTATAATTATGTGGGTTTAAATGACAGAGATGAATGATACAAAAAAGTAGAATATTTAAAGCGGTTTCTAGCCATGTTGAAAAATCAGCTACTTAAGATGGTACAGTAAACTTTGCATATATGCAGGAAGTAATTTTGAAACCTTTCAGGAACATTGTTTAAAATAATAAATTTTCTACTTCTACTAGAAGTCCCATTAAAAAAAAAAAATGAAACTTTAAAACTAAGACTTTATTTTTCAGGTATGTAAGTAAGATACAAATCAGAGAAAGTGAGAAAGCCAGAGAAGGAAAAAAGAATCTGCATGTGAGAAACACATTATTTCAAGAAATAGAGATATGCAGGATGTACCGGTCTGATAATAAGTTTGTAAGTTTGCATTGCAATTGCAGATGGCTGAAGTATTCCTCTTTACACATCTGCCAAAAGAAGTCCCAAAAGAAGAAACTATAGCTCAAAACCAAAAAGAATTAACATGCTTTAGTGAATCCTCCTGAAAATTTAATGTCCCCAAGTTAAACTATATCTCTTGGTATTTCAATCTTTATTTTGGCATTGTGAATGAAAGTCTTTTAAAGTACTTCTGAAGAAAAAGACTGGTTAAAATTAAATATTTTACTTAACATGGATCCCCTCAGCCCAATACATTCCCAGTTTAGTTTTAGTTTTACTTAAAAGTTTTAACACCCAATATTCTAGCTGAATTCCAGATCAACTGTTAATTTTTGTGTCTGATCAAAGTATTAAACAAACTACATAGCTTTAGATTAAAAAAAAAAAAAAAAAATCATGTCTTCAGTCATTGGTATATACTTTTAAAGAGCACTAGATGATTAAAAAATGCATTTTATGAGATAATAATGCCATATATCATAATATTACTTCACATCTAAGGAAAATAAATCTATGCCATTAACTGGTGGAAAAGAGGGGAACTGAAATATAATTCTACTAAAATTCTGTACTATAATACAAAAGAAGTAACATAAAAAATAATTGATCATTGTGATGTACTGGTGTACGTCCACTAGCAATAAAAATACGGAACATATGTGTAGAGTAGCTGAATTTGTTAGCTCTGATGCATGTGCCGTCCCCAGAATTTTTCAGGCGTCATTTTTTTCCTACTCATATGAGACTGTTAAGTATTTTATGTGGAATATCCAGACTGGAATTCTGCACACTGTTATTTTTTATTTATTAAAAAGGGAGAAAAGACAATATACACCTTTTTACATATTTTCCCACATTAGTGCTGTCTGTAACTTTGTAACTGTAACTTTCCATGATCATTCATGGAAACGTTTATGTTACTAATACCCAACTACTACACATCAAAACCAAGAAGTCAAAATTCATTCTTTATATTTTTAGCTCATTTTCATCTGCAAGTATCTCCCTTGTATTCCATACAGTGCTTTAATAATTTTAAAAAATCATTATTTACTCAACATGATTTTTGGGAAGAGCAGACAAGGAATACGGCAGTAACAATCATTAGCTAAAGGACATTTCCTTCATGCATGTATTCAAGCCATTTGCAAACGTGTTTTCAGAAAACCAAAAGTATTGGCAAGTTTTCTTTTCCTAGAATAGGACTTTAGATTTTGACCAGAAAGCAAAGCTGCTTCCTACTAAAATAAAGCAATCAGTATGAAGGGACTATAAAAAAGAAGGAGGTAAAGGTCAGAGCCAAACACGGATTCGATAGAGCTTTAATGCTAATTCAGTGGAAAATCTGTCAGTAAAACCTTCAATTCAGCTGCCATTTGACCCAAAAGAAGTCCCCTATTTAATGTTATCCTTCCTCAAGCACATCACTCCACAGCAATGCCCAATTGACTACAAAATGTAGGAAGGATGTGGCTGAATGAACGTAGAAATGCAACGTCCAGAAAGCTATTGCCCCTCTTCCTGAATCCGTGCAGGAGGCTTTTTCACCTTGTATCTTGCAAGGCTGTGCATCTGAGGCTGTGTCCTTGCGTGGAAGTGTATCCAATTTGTGACATGCCAGACAGCAAACACACCAAACAACATGAAGCTCAGATTTAGGTTACACAACTAGACTAGGCGAGGTCTGGGCCCCTCTTCCTACTTGGGTACTGCAGCACAAACTGCTATGGCAAAATTTAGAAAAAGATGCACACTTCAGAGCTGAGTACGGATCATTTTTGTTGGAGTTTTTATGTTGAAAAATACACCCTGCAAAATATTTTTTCAAGACTGGGTAACAAGCCAGCTGTCAGAAAACTGTAGCAAAAGCATGAAAGATGGTGAAGATACAGGGTTAAAAGTAAAGTGTGTGCTGCAGTGCAAAAGCAATGGTCACACATTGTAATATTTTGACAAATGCCACAGAAAAAAAAAATCCCACACCACATTTTAAGAGTAAAGCCCCCACTTTTAGCATTCACATATACCAGAGATGCCTTTTTTTCTGTCATTACTGCTTTCACATTGTACACACCAGCCTTCTTTGGAAATACTTTAGGTACTGCATTCAGCTCTGAGCGTTCCCTCTGAGCAGTCAGTTGAAGTTCCTCTCTGAGCAGAGGGAGGAAAAAAAAACCCACACACAATAATAATTATCTTAGCTTGTGGTGTATTTGAACTGTGGTTCATTAAGGAGATACAGAAATATATTGAAGAAGGAAGGAAGGGGAAAGAAAGAATAAAATGAAACCTAAACTAGCCAACTTGATCAGATGTAGAATTTAATTAAAATTCACAGCAATAGAAATGATTCATTATTTAGTCCAGAAGCCAAATATGCAATATATGTTCCCCTGTTACAATGTCACTGTTCATTATTCTCTTCTACAAATATATGCATGTGTACTTTTTTTCCCAGACTTTATATGTAAATCCGGGACTAGTAAATATTGCTTCTATTTTAGAAATAAGAAGTTGGAAAAAAAAAAGTAGTGATTTATTTAACATTTCAGAACCAATTGGTTGTCTGAGAAATGATTAAAGCCCCAACCACTACACTACATTACCCTTCTATACATAACAGGGCAGCTCTTATTAGCAGAATACACTCAGCAACGTTCAGCAGGAGGTGCTAAATGCTTAACACTTCCAAATGCAAGTGCTGTTACTCTGGCTCACAAATGTAAATGTAAGAATTTAGTTTTAAGCATTCATTTATTTAAATGAGCCTTGCAAAATCTGAATCTCACTGTGCAATAACCACAGTGCAAAAAATAGCATATGTTCCCCTCCCAGCAGTGCTCCCATAAAGCTCTCATGCACTTTAACAGGACAGATGATCCCTTTGTTCCCACAGAACCTAAATATATTATGATGACTAATTTTCCAAACAAGCATGACCAGATTTTATTTAATTTCTCAGGGGCATATTTCACAGAATTGATAGCTCAGAAATGGGTAAGAAATGTCAGTGAGAGTCAAAATCATGTAACCAAAGGGTCAGAGGAGAAGGTGCATGTTTTACAAAGCAGTTTTGCCTATCCAATCTAGCTACAGTAGAACTGCATGATTCTGCAACAGAAAAATTAAGTAATCACATTTTGAAAAAGTTTCTAAACCCTGAGCACCAAAATAGGTTAGTTACAGCATATAACGAAATGAGAAAAAACAGGTTGTATTCAATACGGTAAAACTTCACCAACCAAAGCATGAAATATGACGTGAAATATGAAAGTAAAGGATTGGAGCCTAGCTAATATGGTGTTAATGAAAAAAGACCAAGCTGTAAGGCATGCTAAATCTCATACAGAAAATGATATAGAAAATGATCCAAGCAAACCCTAAAGATTAGAAAGAAAAATAGAACCATCAATATTATAGCTCCTCCTGGCAGAGAGTAGGAAGAAACCTCCCCACTGTGAGCATCCCATTTCCACCAGGAAGGACTTGGGATGCTGAGATCTCATCATAAGACTGTCCCCTCAGACAGACATCACTGGCTGCAGGACTCACAGGGACACCAGAAGGATGGATGTGGCACCAGGGAAAGTATCAGTCTTACCTGGACATAATTTTAAGTAAAATCATTTGTATCCTTGTACCTGGACTAATAATAATTCTTTGGTCAAATTATTAAGACTTCAACAAAAAAAGCACTTTCTTCATTTCACATATAGGTTGTATTCCTTGATCCTATACAATCTGCACAAGCAGTAGATAGAGAACTCTCTGATACAGAACTTAAGCAACCTAGTTTGGGGACACAACAAGTTGGTGCTAAATCCTGGTGATGCAGTCAGAGAACTTCTATAAACAAACAAGTGTCAGCTTGGGGACAAATTAAAGAGAATAAGCAAAAGTAAGGAAGTATAGAACAGTTTGACTGACCTACAACCTGTCAGCATATGTGGAAAAAGGATACAAAGAATTTGCTTGTGCTTAGCTTTCCGTTATAAAAGTCATGAAAGACCAGTTAAATATAAACAAATTCTGTTAAAATGCCAAGAGGCAAAAGACTGTAGAAGATACAGCCTCTGCTCCTAAGTGTAACCACATTATGACAATGAAAACAGAAATGTATAGAATCCAACAGAAAAGCTTGCAGAGGCTGAAGATTATGAGGTCAAAATGTCCTCATTCAATTATCAAGACAGAAACAACGGTGATGCGTGTAAGAGTTCCCAACAGTAACTAGAAACAAGACAATTTGATTGACCAGGCCTCAAACCTCAATACTGACACAGGGCAATATTGACAATATTGAAAATTGACATATTGACAATATTGAAAACCTCAATATTGACACAGGGCAATATGTCTGGGACACCCAGGGATATTATGAAAGTCCAGAAGCTGGGGGTGACAGGAGCTGGATCTTGGGGAAAAAATAGAAAAGGCACAAAAGAAAACAAAATTAGACTAAGCCTTGTATTTGGGAAACATATATATTTCCATCCTATCCTACATATGCAAAAGATAAGTCCTTGAGAAGGCAAGACTTGCTTGTTTTTATTCCCTGCTTTGGTAAGCATGATGACTCAGTTTCTTCCCAACAGACATTTCTGGCAGCTCACACAGTGTCTATGCAAAACCTCAAGTATTCTTGCTACAATCAGTGAACTACAGAGGCATAATTTCAAGCAGAAAATAAGACCTCCAGGTACTATTAAAAAGAGAGATATAAGGAAACTTGTTTTCAGCCTTAATTTGTTTTGCTGAATTGAAGTATATGATAGGATAAATAAGGAAAGATAGCACAAGAATGAAATGTCAAAAATGTAGAACAAGCATGCACCCCCTTTGGCTGACTTATCTATCCAAAAATGGGTCTGTAAAGAAACTTCTGCAAAAACAGGTTGAAGAAATAAACTAGAAAAGCTAGGGATTTCAAAATGCTGCTTACATATATTTCAGATGCCTTATCTGAATTATTAAGCACTATGTAGTTATGGATAGTAATGCTTTGGCAGTAATAATTCTGATCTTCAGTTTTGAGAGTGCCAAAGGTAAACATCATTTAGGTTGGGTATGTTATTATGTCTCCTTAAATTCCTTTGACTGCATCACAGCATTTTGCAATAACAGTATGAATACTTTTTATTTTAGGTAGAATAACGTAGCATCTTTAAATAAGTGCATAGTTAAACTGTGAAATTATGTGTCATAAAGCAAGCATAGCTTGTCATTTATTTCTGCTATATTTTCTGAGAGTTTTCTTAGATTACTGACAGCTGCAGTCCATGAATTTGCAACAATTTTATATATATGAAAGAGATTTTCTCAAGATTTTTGTGCTATCAATTACTATATGGCATGTTAAAACTGTATACCAAAAGGCTGAACTGTAAAATAACAGAAAGCTCTATAAGAAACAATAAAGACACTCCTACAGCCAAGGGTTGCAGGGCATTTTAAGCTGTAGTCCTCAGTAAAAAAAAAAGCAAAAGAATGGTCGAAGATTCCATATTGAAAAAATATTCTGAAATAAATACATAGAGAGAAAAAAACAAGCAAAACTCCAAGAACTGATCATCAGTACACTGCAGTCGCCTACTTAGAGAGTCAACTTCTTGTTTTCTCCTGATAATAGAAATATAAATTTTAATCTCTCACCTGGCTTACGAAATGCCAACATGACAAGTAAGAGTAAATCCTGTCTCAGTGTTTCTTGCTGTTTGGCCAGTGACCTTAGTAGGAGAATTTCTATTGAAAAGTTCCATTTCTTATTGGTAGCTATACACAGATTCGGCTGATATGGTTTATTTACTAAAAATAAAATTTAAAAAAAAAATAAAGAAGAAAAAGAGAAAGAGAAAAAGCAGCAGATGATTTGAGATTTCTTCCAATTTCTGTAAATGCTAAATATGCTCTGAAAGTAATTCTCTGAAAAATGAGAAGTTTGTGCACTGCTGAGTGTTAGAATGATGGCAGATTGAGTGAAGTTGAGAAAACAAAAGCAGAGATCAGTGAAGATGAAACAATTTAACTGTAAACATTTTGATCTGGTGACCCTGAATCAAGCAGAGTCTGAATCCAAGGACACCACAAAGAGAAGTATAGGTCTAGATCACCTAAATAGGATGGAGTGTCTAGGAATAGGTTAAAGGGGACGTCTCACAGGAGCCTCCTTACCAGTTTATGTAACAATAGCTGTTATGCCATGTAGACTGCAATCTGAATCCCAGGTAGACTGCAATTTGAATCCATGTGTAAGGCACTGGAATGAAAACCTCTCCCACATGGTTAACCACTGGGCCAAACCCAATTCTTTCTCTCTGCTCTGCTGAGTCTAAAACTCAGAGCCAACAGGCCAAGAAGAAATTACTATTATTAACTCAGTGCTAATGGTTATGGCTCTCACTGGGTGGGAGGGAATAATGTCAATTTGCTGGGAACAGAAAAGGAATTAAATCTGAATCCTCCAATATTCAACTCAAGAAGGAAGTATATAAAAGGTTATTTACTCCTCTTCTAATATTTTTTAAATTGGTGAGAGCTACCCATGCAACTTGCTGACTTGTCCTGACAGTTAGAGTGCTGTGGAATACAAACAAGGATATTAATGGTGCCTCCCAGGGCAAAATCACCTTTTATTTATTTATTTTTTTAATGGTTCTATGTACTGAAAGAAGAAAGGCACACAAGGTTTAGTCACCTGAAACACTATTAAACCTAATCCCCAAGAGGATGAGAAGTCCTATCATTTCCGCCATTTTCAATGCACTCAGGATTCCCTAAAGCCTAATTCCAGGTACCTTCTGCTCCGTAAGCCCGTGACTCTGGATCTCACTCCTGCTCTTTACACATAATATATAAAGAATTTCAGGTGCCTACAGCTGTTTCTAAACATTAGGTATTGTAATGCCTAAGTTCATTTACAGATCTTGCCCAAAGTTGTTTAACCTGCTAAATGATGTCAGCTCCTAAGTCCTATGGATTTTTCTTGAAACTGGCTTCCCAAGCCTCTTTGGTCCTTATGTATCTACCTAAGTTTGTTAAGAGATTCTAACCTACCAAATCTATCTCTTTCCCATCACAACACCTATTTCTATCTTCAAGAAAGAAAGAGAATTAGCCACATAACTGAAAATGACAGTGGTGGGAACAATATATTTTTTCTAATACATACATTCCTGCTCGGCAAATGAGGTTTTAAACAAAATGTATGGTACACGCTTGAATTCATTATTCTTTCTAATGCACAGACAGGAAATAATAAGTAACTGAAATGCTCTAGTACATAATATATATGACTTTGAGGAGAAAGAATCTAGGCAATAAGCCATGTCATAAATAAATATTTAGCATATTTGCCCTCAAGGCATTTCCATCACATTTTACTAGTAAGAATAATACTTGAAGTCTTCAGTATATAGGGCTCTGGCCTAAACTGGAACACATTTGCTTGCTGAATTGTGCTATAAACAGTAAGATTAAAATATATATTTTTAAAAAACTTTTACTAAAATTCACAAAAAACCACCAGTATTTTTTTGAGATATAAAATGCTTTTTCAAACTCTTAAACATTGAAATGGCTACAAAGACTGGCTTGAGCCAACACAGTTTCTACTTTCACTGGAATTCAGAGGGAAAAAAAAAACTATCTTCTTTGGAAACTGTTGTTCTCAAGAAATAAAATATGATCACTGAAATAATTCATGACAGTGCCATTTATTCATTTTGTTTTAAAATGTCGGTAAGATATTTCATGCCTCAGAATGCTAGAAGAAAGATGAAAAAAACAAGTCCTATTAATTGTCTTTATAAAAGGACCCAACTGCTTATCCTACCTTTCCATGCACTGAAGAAGAACTATGAAAACCAGACAGAGTGGAGTGATGCTTGTGCCTTCCTGCTGCTGCCCTTGGTGTTTAGCACTCCTGTCAATACTGGTCTTGCTCAAGGAGGTGCCAGTCTGTGTTTAACTCTGGTTTAAGCACCTCATGTGACAGGCTTGAAAGGTGCCATTCTTTTTATCTCTTGCTCTCCCTTCACGTCAAATATATTTGTACTAATATTCGTAAGGGAAATTATATCCGTAATTATCAAAATATAACTGGATGGTACAAATTTGCCTTAGGTCAGTTCCTTTATACCTGAGGACCAGGAGATTTCACAGGGACAACATTAATTTAAAATCTGCCTTAAAATAATCCTGATATTTGGGGATTAATATCATTAATATTAAATTAATACTATGTATGAATTACAGTCATGGCTGAGATATGTAGGATAGCAAGAATTAATGCTAATTTTTCTAACCCAATTAGAATAATTTATAAGATACAATACATGCTGTCAGCTGCAATGTGCTGACATCTTTACACGAAAGAAAAAAGAGTAGTATATAACAATAAACTCCTAAGGCACTATCAGTTGCCACTGCCAGAGTAAGCAGTTCTTTTTACTTAACTAACGAGCCTGGCTTATTTAATAAACAAAATGAAACTCCTCAAGAGGACTGTCATGTCACTAGTTTTACCCTACCCTTCACCTCCTATGCTGAATAGGATTTTTTTTTTCATAGATAACTGTACCTGTCAGAAATGTGGCATGTGTTTCCTTATCCTGATCCCCGATATCCTTCAGTGATGTCTTCCGAGGGCATCTTCATAACATTCAAACAGTATCTCTCCCGGAGTATGTCACCTTCTCTTTTTTCTCTTTCTACTCTTTCTTTGTTGTTTGTTTTTAAGATAACTGTCCTATATTTTTCAGTTTTAAGATGCTTTTTCTCTAATTTCACTAAAATAACTTTCATTCCAGCCCATCACCCAAGTCTCTCTAAGGTTCTTGGGTCAGTAATAAATTACTTTATCAATTATAGTTCTATATAAAGACAAGACCTAAAAAACAAAATGGAAAACATGGAACAAACCTGGGAAAAAAAAATCTGAGCAACAGGGAAACAAACAAACAAACACACACACAAATAAACAAACAAACAAACTCAAACTCTATCTTTTTGTATATACTATGATTTCCTTCATAATTTCCAAAGTATAATCAGCTACTGAAAAATTGTGTATGCTTATAAACCTAAGCCTTGTGTGTGCAGTGGAGGAATGCAAACACAGTTTTATGCAGCATATCCACATGTAATGAAAATTATTTCCTGTATCTTACAAGACTGACATGCCAATTGTTTTCCCATCAATCAAGAGGAAGAAATGGCTTTCCATGTGATTTTTGAAATTAAAGTCTACAGAAAAATTGAAAAAGTTAGTTTACCAAAGTTACAACTGTGAGGGGCTGAATACTGCGGGCTTTATTCCAGGATATACATCTAGTTTAAAGTTCTCTGCCTACCAGATCTGTATCTGTGATACAGCCTAAAATGAGAACAAAGTCTGTCTTTTTCACTCAGAATATATACTCCAGCCTGACTTTTATATTTTTCTCTCAAAAAAGCACTGTCCACGTAGATGCATTCCACAAAAAATCCAGTGCTCAGATCACATCCGACAGCATCTCCACAAACTTGCAGAGCTTTTCCAAAACTTTCCCACTCCTATATGAATGGCCCAGAAGTACCACTAGTGCTGCAGTTGAGATGCTGTGCTCTAGGAGGCTGAGGGCATTATGGAACCTACTTTTTCCTTTTGGAGAAACAAAATGCAATATAGCATTGCATATGCTGTAATGTATGGCTAAATGATCATTAATAAGGGATCTACTACTCCCCTCAGCATATGTCCTTGATTTTCTTAAAAGCAAGTGCATACATGACATGTGGTAGGCTCTAGAAGTCCTAAAATGTAGTCCTATACTTTATATATCGATTTACAATTTTAAAATTGGCTAGGCACACAGTGACTCTACTGAACAGAAATTTACTGCTCTTACTATTTTTCTGGTTAGAAAAGCTGCGTGAGACAGAGTGCCAACCACAGTATCTGTGTTATTCTCTCCAATTTGATGACTTAGAAGTGATAATAATTTCAATGAAACACTGTATCTTATTTGGGAGATATGATGTTCTCTGTAAGTGTGCACAATACGACACAACACAGTTGAAAATGTATTCAACTATTGCTGCTGGAGAGATAGCTAAAGACATTAAGAACAGCCTGGATGTGATTTGCCACCAAGTTATTCCCCACAACTAAAAATAAGAAATATATTATTGAAGAACTCTGAAAACTAATTAAACTTTTGGATCCAAACTCAAACTTACATTGTTTAGAATTCTTAGAAGAATGAAAGAACCTTGTATCAGTAAAGCTCAAAAATAAAGAAGTTAGCAAATTGTCACACTCCAAGAAAAAAATTTATCCCATCCTGAACATATGACAAAATTTAATAGTTTAAGAGTTCTTTGAATTTTGTACAAAGACAAATATGATAAAAATGTAACATGGTTTTAATATTTTCTTTCCATATATAAAGTCCTCCTTCTGCAGCTATCAAATTAATTAACACTATTCTTTCTTTTAAGAAAAAAGTAAAAATTTGTCTTTTATATGTAAACGCAATTTTGCAAACAGAAGGCCAAACACAATGTTGATTAATGTCATCTCAACCCTCTCTGTCTGCAAAGTACACAAAGTCTACAGCATTATCAGCCAGATAGTCGCTAAGAATTAACACTTTCCATTTGGTTATTATTGTGCTTAACAAAGCCCTTACCTTTGAAATGTCTTGCAGTTCTTTTTGGCAATCTTTTGAAATGCAGGATTTACCTGTTAGAAAGAACATGAGATATTGTTAGTGATATATGAACAGGCACAACTAAAGTGAGTCATCTTTATTAGTTACTTAGACATATATAATGTTAATTGTGATTGCCCTCAGCATATTTCTATGACTGTTACCTGCAAAATTGCAAGAATGGTGAATGCAGGATGCTCCTAGCATACCACAGGTAGCTCCTTAGACTTGTTGCCCCTTTCATTTTTCATGTATGGGTCAAACAGAAGTATTATTTTGGTACTTTTTTTTCTGTGATACACACATGACTTTCCACAATATCATGGTATCAGGATCCAAGTGATTATGGCTAGAGAGAATTTTGTTATTCAGTATATTCTAATACTTCTTTCTAGTTATTAAATATGTTTTGTTTTATGCTTATGTTTTAAGTTCTGAAGGGCAACGGACACTTCTTATTTCTCCATTTAAATGTCTTGAGCAATGGAATTAATGTTACAGCAGTAAGTACCAGCAATAAAACACTGCATAAAACTTAGCATGATAGTATGTAATAGTTCATAGAAGGAAAGAACTAAAAAGACCATTTACTTAGCATTCCTGCTTGCTGTTTACATATTCGATTAGTAGGTCATCAAAGTTCACTAGATTTCCCGTGTGATACAAAGCGAAGGTTAACTTATACACTCAGCAAACACACAAATCAACTTGCAGACCTTTGGAACTAAAATCAAATTTCTTCTGGTTCTCTACCTGACTACATCACAGAATATATATTTCTTACAAATCTTGAAGTATGTGCAAATAGGTTGTAGCTTTTGAAGTATATCCCGATACAGTGGACACCTCACAAATGCAGCTTTTGATAAGGGCACATCTAATTTACTGGCTCACTTCAGTGTGTCTATTGTTCTGCATTTATTCTCATCAGCCCAAATCTACAGGACAGATAACTGAAATTTCCCTTTTGTTTTTGACTGGAAGCATGTGATATCCTCAACACTGCATAGGTGTATGATTCACTCTATCCTTCAAGCATAATACTCAGCAAGAGTTGGTTGGTCTAAAGTTTGCTGTTCTTACTGCTGCCATGAAAGGGAGTTTTACTGCCAGAATTTGACTGCAGAAGAAAAAGGAAGAACTTGAGAGGGAAAGTATAAGATGATTAAAAAAAGTAAAGAACTAACAATTTCTCTTTTTTTTTTTTTTTTTGGAAAGACAAGGGAAAAGCAGAGGTTCTTTGTTTTCTTTACTCTTTCCTGCATTATTTAAAATTGCATCATTTATAAAAGTTATGATTCCTTCAGAAATATGCTACAAGAGATAAATTTGAATAGTCTTTTTAAAAATCTTTTAAAATAAATAATTAGAGCCTTTTTTTACAGAATAAAGTAGAAAAAGAGTAAATCTCCAAAACTATTCTGTGTCAATGCTGTCAATTCTGTCTTGAGAATGTCAAATACTGAGAAATGTGGGGAAAAATGTGAAAAAAATACTTTCAGTTTCACATAAAAGATTGCTTTAACAATTGGAATCTCATGAAAAGCTACGTTCCAGCTTCTGCCTCTGTTCAGAAAGCCTGAGAAACCATTTCTCTGCAGAAAGATATTCAGTATGACAAGGTGTCCATTATTTGAAATAGCTTTTGTTCCTTATCCGTGGAATATTCCTGATTCATGCATTTCCTATCGCTTTTCACTTTAGTAATATAGTTATCTGCTTCTAAATGCTCCAAAATAACAAGGGAATACTAAGCTGAATCTTCACATGTGCACAAACACTGAAGGTGAGCGAACGTTCAAAGTTTAGCTTGGTTTAGAAGTATCTCTGAGGCGATAACGTTCGCTCGAGTTGCCCAAGCAGCACTTACCCAGCCATGGAAGCATTTAGAAATCAGTAGGAGACATTAATACATCATTAGTTTGCTGCCTGTTCACCTTTGTTCACCTTACAAAACTTTTATATGAACACAGATGCAGGAATTTACACATCATGAGTATGTCACAATCTTTTCAGAAATTTTATTTAAAACTTTTGTCCATTTGTCTGTTGACTAAACTCAGCCTTCAACCTTACAAGTTCTTCTTGTGTAAGTAGAGTGGTTTTTGAGTATTTTGAGTATTTTGAACAATAAATATACATATATATTTATTGCTGTCAATAAAGATACTCAAAGAACGCGTGCTAAAATCAAACACAACCATTTGAAACTAGCAAATAAACAAGTAAGATTTTCTACTGAAAAGGAACTTTTTTAAAAAATAAGAGAAGTTACCATTTTTGGCCACTTTCTGTAACAGATTAATTCCTAAGCATTTTGCATAGATCATTGCTATAACACTAGGCTTACTGTCTCACAGAAAGTGTAACTGCAAAGAGAAGATGCCTTGCAACACAGCGATCCAGAACACTTTCTGATTTTTATGTCCTTCTCATCTTTATTCAGTACAAGAGTTGTCCTTTAATAAAAAAATATATTTTCTGACAAAAAAATAGTGTGATTGCCTATTCATGTCAATGGCAGACTGAAAGCATGCCAGGTTTCATTTCTTTTTTTCACTTTCTGCCTGCTGTGTCTTTTACTGACTATTTTGTACTACCATTGATGTTCTCCCATTTGGGGTATTTGTGTTTGCTTTTATACCAAACTGAAGGGCTATTTTTATTGTAAATATTGACTAATCTTCTGTCTATCGCACTGTAAGGAAATATGTCTGTTCCAAACTTAAACAAATGTATTGTATTGCATATGCTGCTAAGTAAATAGAGAGTAATTCAACACAATCTTGTATTATCTGAAATAATTAGTAGCTACAACTATGGGTAGTTTCAACATTGCTCTATTGAGCAATTGAATTGAGGGCTCGTGTAGATCTGCAGATTGCTAAATTCAATTTCACCATGGTCGCCTTCAGTATAAATTATATCACAGCAGAGTACAGTGACAAAAAGATGTTTTCAAAACATTACTAAGTTCTCCTGTTTTAGATTTTTTGACCAGCAATTTAAGTGTTATTTCTGAATTTGATAGTTTGCATTTCTCAGGGTCATACTACGTACGGTGATATGAACTGCCTGCTAATGTATTTTAAAATGCAAATTTTCCATTAAGTCTCACTAAATATGCATGAACTGAGGCATCTCTTTAGGTGAGAGCCGGAGTTTTGGTGAACAGTGTTGGAACTCTGGCTGCATTACATACGTAAATACAGCAGCTCTTCACTGTTAGCCTGTTGTGGGCACCAAAGGGGACAACTTTTCCCCTTGAGACGCTCACAGTGCTGCCTGTAGCACTGGGGGCAGGAGGACTCGAGCGCCAGCAGCTCTGCTTCCCACATCCCTGCTGCATGGGATGCTGCATGTCTGTGATACCTGGACCCTGAACCTCTCCTCTCCTCTCCTCTCCTCTCCTCTCCTCTCCTCTCCTCTCCTCTCCTCTCCTCTCCTCT